>NC_041392.1:502181256-502289606 GCF_002162155.2 Triticum dicoccoides
CGCCGCCCCGTCTCCGGCCACCTCCGCCGCCGCCGCGCCATCGACGCCAGCCGCCGCGAGCCCGCCCGACGCACCGCCTCACCGTCGTCCAAGCCCGCGCCGCCGCCGCCGCCAAGTCGCCGCCCCGGTGAGCTCGCCCACTCCGGCCTCCTCCTCTCCCTCGACTCCGGCAAGTCCCCGGCGAACTCTGGCGAGCTCCGGCCGGTCATCCTCGGGAAGCGTGCCCCTTCTACAGTGCCACCCGCGCCGGATCCAAATCTGGATCGGATCCGGTTGACCTCTTTTGACCTAACCCTAATTTATTTGCTCTTGTTCATCGTGATATAACTCCTCATCCATAGCTCCGTTTTGGGCATATAGCATATCAAAATGTTCGTCTCAGAGAGTACATCATTTAATCTCATTGCATCATTTTCATTTGAGTTCATCTTGATGCCCGAAATGCTGTTAGAAGAGTGCTATTTGAGATATTTGTTAGATCTGCTGCTCCAATTAGTTATTTGTCATTTTTGCCATGATTATTGTGTGCATGATATGCCCCTGAGCTCTACATATGTTTTGTTAAGGGTTTTGCCATCTTTCCAGAGGTGCAACCCATGTATTTTTGTGATGTGTGTGGTGACTAGCACAAGCTTGCAAAGTGAGGCATTTGTTAATGCTGATTTCAGGGACTTAGCATTTCCACAAAGTCCTTGAGCTGGTTATCTCATATGGCCATATGTTCATGTTGTTTCCTAGTGATCCGTGCCTCTTTTGAGGATGATCAGTAAGGATGTTTTGTTAATCTTGTAGTGCTCTATCCATCCATGTCTTTGTTTGCATTTATGGAGCACCCTAGCTTGAGTCAATCGAGCTCTACTTTTGCTATTTCGTGAATCTGGGCAGGTTGTCTACTTGTTAGCGATTTTGCCGAGGATGTTGTAGTTGATCCGTGCATGCTATGCTATTGTTCTTTCCATGTCTAGCTTGCATTTTGTGTATTCTTGATGGGCGTATGATTAGTTTGTCATGACTTGCTCTGTAGTGAGTGCATTGAGCTCGTAAACATGCCTACCTACTTGATATCTGTTTTTCAGCATGCTCCAGTTTTCACAAAGTCTGTGATCTGATTATGTTTTTGCCATGTTCACATGCTTGCAAATGTATTTTCTGATCCCTTTTGGCTCAAGGTCACTAAGGGACTTTTGTTAAGCTCTTTGAGTATCTCAATGCCATGCTTTACTTTGCCATGTTCAGGTCCTGTAGCATATAGTTTTCATGCTCCGAATAGTGCTATCTGATATGAAATCCCAGACAAGTGTTAATTTCACTAAGTCTGAAATCTGTTTGTCAAATGCATTTTTGCCATGCTTGTTTGAACCTGTTAGTGGATGAATTGGGCGTAGCTCAGTGCTACACTTTTGTTAAGCTTCATGAATGCATCCCTGTCATGTATTTTTATGCCATGTTTGGGTGCTGTAGCATGTTCATCTTGTTGGATTTAGATGGCTACTTGCTGTAAATCGCAGACCGGTGCCATTTTTGAATTGCTTGCCATTTCCAAACCGTAACTCCGATTCCGGCGTTCTTTATATCGTTTTCAAGCGATTTCATCTCATCTTTCCAGTGGCACACTTGGATTTCCAGGTTGAGGCCAGGTTCATGCATTCCTTGTAAAATCTTGCATATGCATCCCGCATCGCATCCCGCATAGCATACCATCCTTGCATCATATTGTTTGAGCTTTGCACGTGGTTGATTGTGTTCCATTTGCTTGTTTGTCTTGTTTGGGTAGAGCCGGGAGATGAGTTCGCCAATGAGGAGCCCGTTGAGTTTGCTTTCGAGGATCCAGTCAACTCTGACAACTTTGCAGGCAAGATGATCATACCCTCGAAATCACTACTATCTTTGCTGTGCTAGATTCTCACTCTTTTGCTATGCCTATGCTGCGATGCCTACCACTTTCTTATCCTGCCTCCCAAATTGCCATGTCAAACCTCTAACCCACCATGTCCTAGCAAACCGTTGATTGGCTATGTTACCTCTTTGCTCAGCCCCTCTTATAGCGTTGCTAGTTGCAGGTGAAGATTGGAGACCGTTCCTTGTTGGAACATTATTTACTTGTTGGGATATCATTATATTGCCATGTTATCTTAATGCATCTATATACTTGGTAAAGGGTGGAAGGCTCGGCCTCTCGCCTAGTGTTTTGTTCCACTCTTGCCGCCCTAGTTTCCGTCATATCGGTGTTATGTTCCCGGATTTTGCGTTCCTTACGCGGTTGGGTTATAATGGGAACCCCTTGATAGTTCGCCTTGATTAAAGATTTTTCAGCAATGCCCAACCTTGGTTTTACCATTTGCCACCTAGCCTCTTTTCCCTTGGGTTTCCGGAGCCCGAGGGTCATCTTATTTAAACCCCCCCGGGCCAGTGCTCCTCTGAGTGTTGGTCCGAACTAGAGTCCTGTGCAGCGCCCCCTCGGGGAAACTCGAGGTTTGGTTTTAGTTGTATGGAGAGCTCATCTGAGTGTGCCCTGAGAACGAGATATGTGCAGCTCCTATCGGTATTTGTCGGCACATTCGGGCGGTGTTGCTGGTCTTGTTTTAACCTGTCGAAGTGTCTTGAAGAACCAAGATACCGAGTCTGATCGGAACGTCTCGGGAGGAGGTCTATTCCTTCGTTGACCGTGAGAGCTTGTCATGGGCTAAGTTGGGACTCCCCTGCAGGGATTTGAACTTTCGAAAGCCGTGCCCGCGGTTATGGGCAGATGGGAATTTGTTAATGTCCGGTTGTAGATAACTTGAACCTTAACTTAATTAAAATGAATCAACCATGTGAGTCACCGTGATGGTCTCTTCTCGGCGGAGTCCGGGAAGTGAACACGGTGTTGGAGTAATGCTTGCGCAGGGTGTTCTTTAGTTTCTCGTTCACGCTTTGCCCTCTCTTCTCGCTCTCTTTTGCGAACAGGATAGCCACCATATAGGCTAGTCGCTTGTTGCAGCTTCACATTTTACCTTGACATACCTATAAGCTTAAATTGTCTTGATCACGAGGGTGCGAGATTGCTGAGTCCCTGTGGCTCACAGATTACTTCTAAACCAGATGAAGGGCCTGATCATTCCGCTCCAAGTGACGCGCTTGAGCTCAAGTGGGAGTTCGACGAGGACTCTCAATGATACTACGTGTCTTTCCCTGATGATCAGTAGTGGTGCCTAGTTGGGGTGATCGGGACCGTGTCGCATGTTGGGTTATCTTTTATTTTGGCGCCGTAGTCGGGCCATGAGTGTTTGAATGTTGTAATGTTATTTATGCACTTTGATTGACGTGGCGAGTGTAAGCCAACTATGTATCTCCCCTTTGTTATTTATATTACATGGAATGTTGTGAAGATTGCCTAACTTGCGACATTGCTTTCAATGCGGTTATGTCTCTAAGTCGTGCCTCGACATGTGGGAGCTATAGCCGCATCGAGGGCGTTACAATGGCCCTGGCTGTCGTGCCCGCGTGAAGGGGAGCGCCACGACGGAAGCCGAGGGCGGCCAGGATGGAGGAGGCCCGGGGGAGCAGGTTGGAGCAGCACCTGGGGCCGTCGGCGCGCGGCCGCGGACGAGAGCTGCAGGGAGCGACACACGCGTAGGGGGCAGAGACGAGGTGTGGAGGCCGGTGCTCTGGCTCGAGGTCGCACGGGGCAGAGGAAGCCGAGCACGGAGGAGCGAGTGTGTAGGGGGACCCACTGGTTGTGGATGGCGCCGGGACGATGCATCGGGGCCGGATACGACAAGGACATCGCTGGGGCGGTGGCTGGGTGCACGACAGACATAGCGCGATGGAGTGGCGACGGGTGCCGCACTCGGTGTTTCCATTCTTCACAGGAAATTTTACTCTCCATTTTTTGTACTACTATGCAAGACGAGAAAACTATCGAGAGAAAGAGATCGAGCGTGAGCTGCATCGTTGGGTGGCTAGCTAGGTGGCCTAACTCGCCGGAGATGGCCGGGAGAGCGGACGGCAGGGCCGTGATAGAAGAGGAGAGGAAAAGAGGCAGGAACTAGAGGAGGCAAGCATGAATATCTTGCCTTCGGATCTATGATAGAAGGTGTACCCAACAGTCTCCTTTGGGTATCCTGTGAAGACAAATTTCTCCTATTTGGGTTCGAGCTTATCAGGTTGAAGCTTTTTCACACAAGCATCACAGCCCCAAACTTTAAGAAATGACAACTTAGGTTTCTCGCTAAACCACAGTTCATATGGTGTCGTCTGAACGGATTTAGATGGTGCCCTATTTAACGTGAATGCAATCATCTCTAAAGCATAACCTCAAAATGATAGCGGTAAATCAGTAAGAGACATGATAGATCGCACCATATCCAACAAAGTACGGTTATGACGTTTAGACACAACATTACGCTGTGGTTGTCAGCGTCCTGGGAATGGGGCTCCCCAGACTTGCCTGCCTGCGGCCCACGGCGTGGCTCCACCAGCGGCCCTCTACGACCCATCTTCATCAGCGAACACTCAAGACCCTCACGAGGCGGACTATGCAAGACCTCCTCGGGGGCGGCCTCACCAGGCTGGCTCACGAGGGGCGGAGAGATCAAGGCGAGGGCCACCTCGCGAGGTCCCTGTGACGCAAGCCATGACGATCAAGGCCAGGCGGGCACCAGGCGGGCGCCAGCGCACGCAATGTACATGTTTCCTCTTTGGTGCTAAAGACGCAAGCACAGGCGAGGAGTCCCGATGCATCAGGCAAAGGTTTCCATATCGGTGCAACAAGACCAACACCAGCAGGACGGCGGGACAGAGGTCACCATGGAGCCCAGGACGACGTGACCACCAAAGCCTTTGGCAGGCGAAGACCACGTTTTGTTAGGATAACTTGTACTAGTTTTCTCCCTTCAAATTTGGCCATTGTTGGATCCCTTCCCGCCTACATTTGGGAAGAGGACTAGGGCCTCTATAAATAGGACTAGCCACCACAGTATGGGGGATGGGTCTCGGATCATTCAGATCACCCCCAACCACACAAGCTCACCGAGCTCAAGGACACCTCTCCTTAGGAGGCTGTTCTTCCCTTGTACTCATTCATCCTCAGCCCAAGAGGCAATCCACCACACCACACTAGAGTAGGGTATTACACCATATCGGTGACCCAAACTAGCATAAACCCTGTGTCCTTTGTTCTGCGAGTTCGACATGCTGAGCTTTGAGATCGTGGTGAGAGCGTGAGCTAGGGGGAGGAGAGATCTTCGTGCGCACCCCAGAGTTCGAACCTCAAGGGTTTTGCCGGAACCCGAAATCTGACATTTGGCGCGCCAGGTAGGGGTGCGCTGAAGCTTTCCTTCAGTTTATCCACGTTCCACCGCTCCAACGGATCCATGGCAGACATGCGTTGAGCCCGCTCCAAGCACCGGGCCGCCCTCGCCGCCCGTGCCGGTCAGACGGCTCCTGTCGGCGGGCCTCCCTGTCGTTCTTCCTCACCTGTTGCCAACGCCGCTACTGGCCCGGCAACAAATGAGTAGCAAGTATCAGCACCGCACCCCTCCGTGTGGCGGGACGCCCGCACTGCCATCCCATCGCTGACTCCGACCGGCTCATCATCTCACGCTCGCCGCTCATGGCATGCGAGCTCCAGCGCTACTACCCGGTCGACGACCTCTACGAGGACTGGCTGGACCGCATCACCGAGCTCGTCAGCGCTGCTGGGGGATCTCCTGCACCATCCCTCTTGCTGCCTCACCCGCCTTCTGCCGCGGGAGACGTAGCTCACGTGGCGTGAGGGAGTCCTAGATTAGGGGGTCTCCGGAGAGACGGACTATCTCCATTGGCCGGACTGTTAGACTATGAAGATGCAAGATTGAAGACTTCGTCTCGTGTCCGGATGGGACTCTAATTGGCGTGGAAGGCAAGCTAGGCAATACATATATGGATATCTCCTCCTTTGTAACCGACCTTGTGTAACCCTAACCCTCTGCGGTGTCTATATAAACCAAGGGTTTTAGTCCGTAGGACAACAATCACAACATACAATCATACCATAGGCTAGCTTCTAGGGTTTAGCCTCTCTGATCTCGTGGTAGATCTACTCTTATAACACCCATATCTTCAATATTAATCAAGCAAGACGTAGGGTTTTACCTCCATCAAGAGGGCCCGAACCTGGGTAAAACTTCGTGTCCTTTGCCTCCTGTTACCATCCAGCCTAGACGCACCGTTCGGGACCCCCTACCCGAGATCCGCCGGTTTTGACACTGACATTGGTGCTTTCATTGAGAGTTCCTCTCTGTTGTCGCCGTTAGGCTTGATGGCTCCTACTATCATCGATAGCGATGCGGTCCAGGGTGAGACTTTTTCTCCCCGGACAGATCTTCGTATTCGGCGGCTCTGCACTGCGGGCTAATTCGCTTGGCCATCTGGAGCAGATTGAAAGCTACGCCCCTGGCCATCAGGTCAGATTTGGAAGTTTGAACTACATGACCGACATCCACGGAGACTTGATCTTCGACGGATTCGAGCCGCAGCCGGGCGCGCCCCACTGTCGCGACGGGTATGACCTAGCTCTACCGCCGAATAGTACCCCAGAAGTCGTGCCCGCATCAGCTCTGACCCTTAGTTTGGAGCCAACTGCGCCAATCAAGGATGGGTGGTTAGACACCGCCTCAGGGGTTGCAGTCTCAACGGCGATCGAGCCGAACACTAGCATAATCCTCCGTGCAGCCCGTGACTCCAAGATGCCGAACTCTCTTCCTGACCCTGAACCATCCGTGCCCCTGCCAATCGAACCCGGTTGGGCGCCGATCATGAAATTCACCGTAGCGGATATCTTTCAGCACTCGCCCTTCAGTGACATTCTGAATTCACCAAGGTCTCTATCTTTGTCAGGAGAGCCCTGGCCGTATTATGGCCAAAAAGATTGGGATGTGGACGACGAAGAAATTCGACGCCCACCCACCACCCACTTAATAGCCACTGTCGATGACTCAATCGACATGCTCGACTTCGACTCCGAAGACATCGACGGTATGGACAACGATGTGGGAGGCGAAGAGGAACCACCGCCCACGGGGCGCTGGACGTCAACTTCATCATATGACATATACATGGTGGACACACCAAAAGAAGACGACGATGAACGAAAGGACGCACCGAAGGCTTATTCCCTCGAGAAGAAGTCAAAGCGGCGGCGCAAGCGCCGCCCCAAATCACACCTCGCCAGAAATAACGATAACACAGACCCAGCGTTGGAGCAGGGCGAACCACTGCCGGACCACGGCAATATGGAGAATCAAACCGAACAAACAATTCTGTCAAAGATAATAGTCCGGACGACACAACGCCGGACAGGCACCCGAAGCAGCAGAATGCCTGTCAAAGGCTTGTTGCCACCGCGAGGAGTCTGAAAAAGCAGCAGCAAAGGCTCAAGGCTGCGCAGGACACACTCCAAATCAGATGGAGTAAAGTACTCAACACAGTAGCAAAGTACGGCGACAATCGCCCCACCAAGATCTATCCAAAGCGGAAGTTGCTACCTGAATTCGATGAGGAGGCCTTAGACCCCTCACAACCAAAAATCAAAACAGCCACCTAGCCGGATAGACGACCTCACGGCCAACATAGAGCGGCAAACAATGCCACCCACAAGACAATACGTGATTCACGCGAGTGCTTGCACCAAAAGGACAACGCAACCAGATCCATCTATGGACCACGCAAGCGCGCCCCGGCATACGATATAACACAACAAACATCCGAACTACGCGGTACACCCAGATACAGGGGTGCCGCACACCACCTATGTTTCACCGATGAGGTGCTGGATCATGAATTTCCAGAGGGATTCAAAACTATAAACATAGAGGCATACGACGGAACAACAGACCCTGGGGTCTGGATCGAGGACTATATCCTCCACATCCATATGGCTCGAGGAGATGATCTCCATGCCATCAAGTACTTACCACTCAAACTCAAAGGGCCAGCTCGCCATTGGCTTAAAGGCCTCCACAAAAACTCCATTGGAAGCTGGGCAGAGCTCGAAGATGCTTTTCGGGCAAACTTTCAAGGGACTTATGTCCGACCTCTGGATGCGGATGATTTGAGTCATATAACTCAACAGCCCGGATAGTCAGCCCGAAAGCTTTGGAACAGGTTTCTTACTAAAAAGAACCAAATTTTCGACTGCCTGGACACCGAAGCCTTGGCAGCTTTTAAGCATAGCGTCCGTGACGAATGGCTTGCCCGACACCTCGGCCATGAAAAACCGAGAATAATGGCAGCATTAACAAGCCTCATGGCCCGCTTTTGCGTGGGTGAAGACAGCTGGCTAGCCCGATGCAGCTCCAGCGACCCCAGTACATCTGAAGTTAGAGATGGACACGGGAAATCACGGTGCAACGGCAATAACAAACGCTAGAATAAAAGAGACAGCACAAAGAGCACGGCAGTAAACACCGGATTCAAAAGCTCTCGGACAGGTCAGCAAAAGCTGCCCCCTAAAGGCGCCAGAGATGAACTGTCCAGCCTAAACAAAATTCTGGACCAAATATGTCAGGTCCATAGCACCCCTGGCAAACCAGCCAATCATACCCACAGAGAATGTTGGGTCTTCAAGCAGTCCGGCAAGCTCAATGCCGTACACAAGGGGGAGGATACACCAAGCGAAGATGAGGATGAGCCTCTCAAGGAAGACACTGGGAACAAAAGAAATTTCCACCAGAAGTCAAAACAGTAAACGTGTTACACGTGATCAATGGCAGAAACAAAACAGCACTCCCAGAAAAATACACCCGAAGGCCTATCACCGCGGAGTCCTACCACTGGTCGTCTCAACCGATCACTTTCGACCATCGTGATTACTCAGCAAGTGTCCGGCGTGCAGGATGGGCTACCCTGGTATTAGACCCAATAATTTACGGATACCACTTCACATGAGTCCAGATGGACGGTGGCAGCAGTCTAAACCTGATATACCAGGATACAATCCGCGAAATGGGGATAGACCCAACAAAAATTTTCCATAGCAATATTACCTTTAAAGGAGTAACACCAGGCCGAGGGGCTCATTGCACGGGCTCCCTACTACTAAAAGTTATATTCGGCTTCCCCGATAACTTCCGTAGAGAACATTTAACCTTCCAGATTGCTCCGTTTCAAAGTGGCTATCAAGCACTACTCGGACGCGAAGCTTTCGCTCGCTTTAACTCAATACCACACTACGCTTCCCTCACACTCAAGATGCCCGGTCCACGTGGCATCATTATAGTGAACAGAAGTATTAAGCGATCTCTGCGCGCCGAAGAGCGTGTGGCTACCCTGGCAGCCCGCACACTAAAAACGGCCTCACCAACTAGAGCATTTAGCAGGTCGTCACGACCTCGGACACGGTTAGACGAGTCCGGCGCAGCTATATGCAATTTTTACCGGATCAATGATTACACCCCTATTACAAATACAAGGGGCTCAACGTGCGCAGACAAGCGACAATTCTTACTTACCTTGAATTATACATGATTTCTTTAAAAAACTATCTTTTTTCACGAGAGCTTTTTCACCTAAGCTCCTCTCTTTTACAGATAATCATCGTGCTACACCCGTCCAGGATATGGCACAACGGAGACACAGGCACAGACGTGCAGCAGGGACCTGCTCCAAGGATTCTTTTTAGATTAACACCCTGTGTAAACCCTTTTTACTGTCTCTTGTTGATACATATCCACCGAATTCTCAACACAGTTGAGAAGGATGCTGGCGTCTTGGCATGTGGCCATGTCAGAATAATGCATGTACCTGGACACAAGGGTCTTCTTACGAAGGGCACTATTTAGGCCCAGTTTATACCATAAAGACCGAATACCTTAGGGAGTGTTCGGCGTCGCGAGTTTGGCCTTCTATGCATCAGCACCGAATCATTGTCTTTGGTCAAATGTTGGGTTTGCCCGGCTCCTGTGTTTTGGTGCCTTATGTTCCGCTTTACCGGCTAAGGTAGCACCAGGAGAACTACTGCGATTGTGCCCTGGTTCATCCGGATGAGCACCTCAGTAGAGAAAGCCGAAAACTGACTGTCATGATATAGCGTGAGACTGGTCAACCACTCTGTGACCTATCGGAATGTTAGAATTCCTCCGCCTTAATGAAGGGCCGTTTCCCCGCCAGGCATGTACGCACCCCGCGATCGGGAGAGTGCGGGGCCACCAGGGGCTATCTAGTATCCCCACTGTCAAACTCCTATGGCTAAGTGAAAGTGTTAAATCATTATAGTCCGGTTGCCTCGCTCGCTATGCTATCACCTCCTTAATAGGACCAAGACATTGGGTTAAGTGTGAACACGCATTTTTTGTGAACACCCCCGCATTTTATGTGTGGGGGTTGAAGCCGACGGCTCTAATCTTTCAGGTTATACACAGGTATACATAAACGGACGCATAGGAGGCATCATACTACTTTCAGGAAAAAGTATAAAAATAACCTTATAAAAATTCATAAAAGCATTGTGCTTACAATGAAAATACATATCATTCAAACATAATATTTTTCGAGCACTGGGCCTCTATCAAACGAGCACCCTCGAGAACCTCCTCGAAATAGTGCTCGACAGCCACCCGGCCTATGACCGATCCCTGCGCCGCAACAGTGGTAGCGTCCATCTCCGCCCAGTATGCTTTAACACGGGCAAGGGCCATCCGCGAGCCTTCTATGCACGCCGACCTCTTCATTGCATTATTGCGCAGCACCGCATCAAGGAACTGCTGCACTAAGCTGAAATAGCTGTTCCGCTTTGGACTTTCCGGCCATAGTTGATCCACAACAGACCTCATGGAGAGTCTGGACAACCTATTCAGTTCGGCCCATTCGGCTAGCTGGTCAGTCAATGAAAGCGGACGCTCTGGAACGTGGAATTGCATCCAGAACAGCTTGTCCACTTCACGATCTGTCTGACCTTGGAAGTACTTGGCCGCATCGGCATTGTTCGCCGGCAAATCCATATACGCATCTGCCGAACACCACAGCCGATCCAGAGGGGCATACCGAGGATCTCTGAACTTCCTCCATAACATGAAGGGTTTCCCAGCCGCAATAACTTCGGCTTCCCGTAGCTCCTCCTTCTTCGCTCTCATAGCAGAACGGGTGTCTTTGTCCGCCGCCGCGGCCTTCTCAAGGTCCGTTGCCTTCGCTTAGTTTTCTTTTTCAAGGAACCGGCAACGATCGGCAGTGTCTTTTAATTCTACGGCCATCTTGGCCATCTTCTCCTGGCTCTTGCAATGTGCAGCCTTCTCGGCTTTCAACTCTTCGGCTGCCTTCAAAGCAGCCGCATTACTAATCCTCGCTTGTTCCTTGGCTCGGGCAAGTTCCGCCCGCAAAGCTTCCACGGTGGAAGCTCCATCTGTAGTCACAACATAATAAAGATACTGGCATTATGCTGCTCTTACTATGTCGCGTTCATCGGATAATAACACTTACCCTGTGCCTCGTCAAGCCTCTTGTTAACAAGCTCGATGTCGGCGTCTGCCGCATCCAGTTGCCGTTTTAATTGGGCAAACTCACTAGTCCGATTAGCCACCGGAGCTTCCACCACCTGCACATAGTGGCAGTTTGGTTATTGCCTGGGAATATGATCCTCTGTTCGCCGCCGTTCTCAACGACAACCAGAGTCTCAGGGGCTACTATCTACACAGGGCATACCTAACATGTGCAGTACTATCACATATTATTTCACATACCTCAAAGCCTGTCAATAGACTCATAAAGGCTTCATGTAATCCGCTTTCAGCGGACGAGATTCTCTCCATCACCGTACCCATCAGCGTACGGTGCTCTTCTGGGATGGCTGCTCACCCCACCGACTCCCTCAGAACGTCCGACCGCACACCAGACGGTGCCGGACTCTTTCGTATGCTCTCTTCGGGAGCCGAACACTGGGGACATTGGGGGTCTACGGGATTATCTTCTGGCCTCACTGGATCCGGAGAGGCCCTCTGCGACGACACTTCGGGGTCGCCCGCTTCTGGAGTGGAGGAGTACAGGGGAGGCGTTTCACTCTCCATCATCTCTGGAAGAAGATCCCCCGAAGACGAGCTCATTTGAGAGGGGCTGAGGCCCGAACTGCAAGATATATGCGATGGTTATTTTCTCAGACGAAAAAGATAGCATACCCTTACCATTAAAATATTTAGGATCACTTACGACTCGTTGGAGGGCTGATCCCCCCGCGGACTCTGTGCGCCAAAAGCACCCCCAAGGCAGGACCCTCAGTGGGAGACCTCTTCTCCCATTTGGAGGCTTCGGCTTCCGGATCCTCGGAAGCAGTCCTTTTCCTCCCCCGATCGTCCTCCTTCGTGGAGACGCTCGTTCCCTCGGTTGGAGCAGATAGCGATGGGGGCCCGCGTCCGCCCGTATTATCTCCCTCGGTATCTTCCTTCAAGGGCTCTGGGCAAGGTGCGACCTCGAGCATCTTCTCCAATACCGGATTTTCCAAACCCTCAGGGAGGGGGTCCAAACACCGAATCATCTTCGCCTTTGTTAGCCAGTCCTGGTCAAAAAGCAAACTCTCAGAAATACCTTCGAATAAAAGACAGCGTGTTCGGCTAGAGGATTTCTTACTTGTTCGGCGGCGCGGTTACTGCTCAGGCCCATGTCCTTGGTGATATCTGGACATTCCACTTGAGGTCCGAAGAATGACTTGTACATCTCCTCGTGCGTCAGGCCGAGGAAACTTTGAATGGCACATGGTCCCTCTGGGTTGAACTCCCGCAAGTGCAGGGGCCGGCATTTGCAAGTCTGGATTTGACGAACCAGCATAACTTGTATTACCGCAACCAAATTAAAATCTCCCTCAAAGAGATATAGGATGCGGCTTTGCAGTATATGCACGTCCTTGGCTGGACCCCAGCTCAGACCCCTGCTAATCCATGACATCAGTTGTGGTGGGGGGCCCGGGCGGAAAGCGGGGGCAGCCGCCCACTTGGCACTTCTGGGAGCCATGACGTAAAACCACTCTCGTTGCCATAATTCGGACACCTCTGGAAAGGAACCTTTCGGCCATGGAGCTCCTGCCATCTTGCCTATTGATGCACCTCCGCACGCTGCATGTTGCCCCTCGATCATCTTCGGTTGTACTTCAAAGGTCTTGAGCCACAGGCCAAAGTGAGGGGTCACACGGAGGAAGGCCTCACACACGACAATAAATGTCGTGATGTGGAGAAAGGAGTCCAGAGCTAGATTGTGGAAATCTAGCCTGTAATAGAACATCAAGCCCCTGACGAAAGGATCTAGAGTGAGGCCTAGACCTCGGAGGAAGTGGGAGACAAACACAATGTTCTCATTGGGTCCGGGAGTAGGGACGACCTGCCCTCGAGCAGGCAGCCGATGCGAAACCTCGGTGGTCAGGTATCTGGCCTCCCTCAACTTCTTAATGTTCTCTTTCATCACGGAGGAGGGCATCCATCGGCCTTGAAGGCTGGATCGGGACATGATTGAAGATCCGGAGCACCTAACCTGGGCTTTGGGTGTTAGAACTCGAGGCAGAGGAAGGGTTCGATTGAGCATGAGAGAGAAAAAGCAAAAACCTCGTCCCTTTATAAAGAGGGTGAATATCAAGCGTCCTCTCCGTAGCCGTGTGGGGACCCCGACTCATGAGTCGTGATAACTTAATGCATGTGTACAGTGATCCCAGAGATCAATGCTCGCTGAACACACAGAAGCTGAATAACAATAGTCTTACATCCATACATACTATCTTACATAAATTATGACCATTATGGTCAAGTCTTGAGTATAACTTCGCAGCGGAAAACTTCAATAACAACTTGGACCCATGCCATCTGCCTTAACCCTATAGGCATTCTGACTGGGAAGCGTCCTAGCTCGCACGATCGTCACCAAAGAACTCTTCAATATATCTTGTGTTTCATGCCTGGCCAATAAAATAACCAGTGGCAAGCCAATGAGTACTTTGAATGTACACGCAAGCAACCCATGTTTTGGTTCAAGATACAACAATGCATGATATACGTAAATTTTTGTGGAAAGCTAGTTTTGAGTGCAGTGACATGTTCAACAACTTGTAAGACATGCATGAGGAGAATTCAATTAACCATGAGGACAGGTTACAGATATCAACATAAATAGAGTGGGCATCAACCAAACTCAATCATGTCAAGTCCTTTGACTTGACCCAAGTAGTTCTTCCCACTTATCCAATCACACACACACTGGTTTGTAAACATGTGGACGTAGCCCAAGAGTGGTTACCCAACTGTCCTTGACCATGGACAAGGCTATTTGAATAGTTTTACACTCTGCAGAGGTTGCACACTTTACCCACAAGATCTGGGGAACTTCCGTGTCATCCACGACCAGCGGTACCTCAAGTACCCGGGGTAAGCACCCGATCACTATCTTTCCCTAGACGACACTAACATGGAGTCCACTCGATTGGTAGTCACCCCCGTGCCCAACATTTCACAACATTAAAATTGTGGAGCCTCGCTCCCATATTCATCACATACCACTAGCACGGGGTACCAACGATGTGTCCGGTGCCCCATAAAAATGTTCTTGGCCGCCTTACCTGGCACGATCCCGTCTCGAGAGAGCGCACCAACAACTCTCCCGTCACTAGTAATGCGGGCTCCAAGCTAGTATCGGCCTAGGTAATCAATAATGCCCTTTCCCATAGAAGGGTAGAGTGGTTGCGCATGTAAGGTTGGAATAACGGTCGCAACTTAAACCAATCCGTTTTGAAAAACAACACACACACTTGCCTCGGTACACCACTTCGTCATTAAGTGGTTACCCAACTCATCATCTCCCCCGGGCATAAGTGGCACCTGATGGTGTTTTTCGAAAAGTCTTTTGAAAATACTTTGTCTCCATCACCATGCATATTCCTATCCCTTTTTGTGTAGCAACTACTTTAGCATCCTATCTACTCCCACCGGCATAACCCTCATAAGGAGGTAGGGTCATGCACAATGCAAGTATCAACGAGGAAGTAACGGAGGCAAACCATCAAAGTAGTTCCACCTCATCATGATTCCGTTGCAACAACAACATGGTGCTATATGTCATGCATAAAAAGGGTTCCATAGACATGGTCAAAGGGCTGCTTGCCTGGCTCAACAAAGTCTTCTGGGTCTTCAAAGTCTTCTGGTCCAACTCCTTCGTCAGTAACGCAATCTATCGTCGCAAAATAATAACGAGAAAAATAAGGAAATAATAAAACAGAAAAACCAAAGTGCTCAGAAAAATGTCAACTCATTTTTGTTAAATACTAGGGTGAAAACTAAGAAGGGGAAAATTCCTAGTTTTGGATTTGCAATAGCAGAATAGGAGAAATGGATTTTCAGAGGGGAATATAAATGCTCAAATTTGAATTTAAATTTGAACAGTACAGAACAGTGTGATGGATGTGCATGAATATTACATCAATAAATAGGTGGAATTATTCTAAGATTTTAGGAGTTGGAATTATTCCATTTGGATAAATATTTTATCCTGTGGAATTTTTGTAAAACAGACAGAAAAAGGAAAAGAAAAGTGGCACTGTGCCACTGGGCTAGAAAGGCCACAGTGCAGCAGGCCCAGAGGGGATTCAGCCCGCGCGAGGCTGCCATGTCGAAGGCGTAAAGGTAAAATACGCCTTCAGCCATCGCAGTGAAACGGTTCGCGCGCGCGTGCATTTTAAACCTGACGGGTGGGGCCCACCCGTCAGTATGTGAGGCTGACTGACGGGCCAAATGGCCGTCGTCTTCAACCTCGGGCCAGAGAGGGGGGCGAGCTCACCGGCGTCGCTTTGGTCAACGGCGAGGCGATCCGAGGGCACCGGCTTGCTCAGGGCGGAGTAGCCATTCGAGTGGAGGTGGAGGTGGTCGCCGGAGTGCAGGGGTTCGCCGGTGACGAGGAAGCCGGCGGAAGGGCCTCAGGAGGAGCCTGGTTAGCTCGTTCCGAGCTACAATAGGAGCGGGAGAAAGAGGGGAATGGATCGGTGAGGTGAGGTGGTTCCAGATTGAGAGAGAGGGGGGGCAATGGAGGCCTGTACCACGAGATCGATGGCGACCCGAAGCGGCGGGGCTCGAGCTCGATCTCGAGCTTGGGCGGCTCTGGGATGAACGGGAGGCCCAGTGGGGCTATTTGGAGTGGGAGTGGACGAGTGGTGGCGAGAGGAGGGCTCGGGGATGCCTTATATAGGCGAGCGGCGATCCACCATGGGCTCGTGCGCCGGCGAGCTCGTGCTCGTCGCTCCGGCCTCGGGAGGGTGCTGCGCCGAGTCTAGGGCGTTCGTGGGGGTCGGCTACGCCCAGGGGGCAAGAGAGGGAGCAGGGAGAAGGAGGAGGGGTGAGGCCGCTCATTGGAGCTCTCGGGCGGCCGGCGCGCGTGCGAGCTAGGGCAGCAGGAGGGAGAAGGAGGAGGGGTTCAGAGGCGTAGCGTGCTGCGGACGTCGAGGAGCATCGGCTGGCGTGAGGGGGAGAGCCGAGGTGGCCGGAGGTGGTTGGCAGGGGCGGCTACAGTGCGGGAGCGCACTGTAGCGCGCTCCAGAGCATGCAAATGGCCGGCATGCCATTTTTTGGCAAAGTGGGCACGACCAAGCATGTCTGGTAGCTCTAGGGAGGAGTAAAGAATGTGTGGAAAACCTTGGATGCCTTGGGTGGATACTAGAGTGAGGAGGGAGGTGAGGAAGAGAGGTGCAAGGGCTATCCAGAGAGGTAAAAGAGGTGGTTTCACCCCTCAATTATTGATCTGAGATGCAGCCATTGCTACTGGAGGTAGAAGAGGTCTAGGAGGGGCTGTGGTAAAAAGTGGAGGCCATGGAGAAGAGTGGAAGAGGTCAAAACAGGGGTTTTAGTAAAATGGCAGAAGGTGTTTGATGCTTGTTTTGTTAAGCAAATGAACTCCATTTGGCAGGAGACTCCATAGGGTGAAATTGCACATATAATTAGGGCCTTACACCCATTTTGAGCTTATTTGGGCAAAGTTCACAATGTAACTTTTGTAAACCCTAGAAATTAGCAGAAATTGCTTTACCAAGATTTAGTCATGCAAATCTATTCTCCTTGATGCACCACTTGGTGTAGTGTCATCATTTGAGGATTTGAACATGTCCACAAAAATTAAGATCAAAAGGACACACTTGGCAATGTAGAGTTGTTCAAACTTGGATCTGGACAAAGAGGGTTTTGGGGCACTTTTGTGAACCAAAATTATTTTGATTGATATGAAACTTTGCAAGATCATCACATTATGCATATGTGACTTGCTAGAATTTTTTTGGATTTATTTGAAAATATTTCTTATAGAAATATTTCAAATACTTGAAATGGACAGAAATGGTTTTGAACGGTTTTGCCCAATATTTTGATCATGACCATATGTTGAAACTCATATATATGGACAATATATGTCCATTGAGTCTCCCTAATTTTTGTCAAATATTTTTAAAGCTTTAAAATAATTTAAACCTATTTAAGACCATTTCTGGCCTTAAGAAAAAGCCTTTAAATAAAATAGTAAAATAACTTTTAAAATTATACTTTTGTGGTTTCTGGGTACCCTATATCTAATAGGAGTCAAATATATTTTTGGAAAGATTTTTACCGCCCTTAATTAAGTACTTGCAGTGCAAACCTCAATTCAGGGGTTTTTGAAAAACTAATTTTTGAAAATACTATTTGGCCAAATTAGTTTTGTAAGAAATTATTTTTATGTCCTATACACATGGCATGATCATTGGTTCAGGAGTTTGGAGCAAGGAGATGAAGTATAGGAGTTGGAGAATTTATTTAATTTTTAGAGCACTTGCAAACAGCAGTCAAACATTCAATCAAAGCAAAGACAAAACACTCAAAAGTTTTTGTCAAATCATATTTTATCATGATTTATTAGCTTAAGTTTTGTGGCATGAAAATCAAGGTGTGACAAGCTGTTTAGGACTTGCCTATAATCTAGGAGTCCTAGACACGGTTGGGTTACCCATGACCGTATTAATGAGAATCCTGTAATTGGGGGAACACGATCTCTGCTTTGACAAGACGTGTCGAAAAACTGCCTCGCGTTATGTGCGGGGCTGGTTAAAAGAAACGGTTCGAATAATCACCGGGCCATGACGTAACGTCATATTGCCGAAACAAGCTAGCAAATTAGATCCGCGAAAACATTATTCTCTCTACGGTGGAATGTGGAACTTATTTTGCAGGGTCAGAGACTATCCTCGTATTCAAATTCTTGTGTGACGTATTCGAAGAAGGAACCCGCCTTGCAATGCCGAAGACAACTGCGCACCGGACTCATCGTCATTGAAGCCTGGTTCAGGAGCTACTGAGGGAGTCCTGGATTAGGGGGTCTTCGGACAGCCGGACTATCTCCATTGGCTGGACTGTTAGACTATGAAGATACAAGATTGAAGACTTCGTCTCGTGTCCGGATGGGACTCTACTTGGCGTGGAAGGCAAGCTAGGCAATACGTATATGGATATCTCCTCCTTTGTAACCGACCTTGTGTAACCCTAACCCTCTCCGGTGTCTATATAAACCGAAGGGTTTTAGTCCGTAGGACAACAATCACAACATACAATCATACCATAGTCTAGCTTCTAGGGTTTAGCCTCTCTGATCTCGTGGTAGATCTACTCTTGTAACGCCCATATCTTCAATATTAATCAAGTAGGACGTAGGGTTTTACCTCCATCAAGAGGGCCCGAACCTGGGTAAAACTTCATGTCCCTTGCCTCCTATTACAATCCGGCCTAGACGCATAGTTCGGGACCCCCTACCCGAGATCCGCCAGTTTTGACACCGACAGGGCGCCTCTACCGCCCCTGCATCAAGACGGCACCCTCGTGCCAAGACGCACGACACATGGAGCACCCCCGCCTCCTCCGCACCAAGAAGGCGTCCTCACCACGAGAAGCGCGGTCCGACGGCGCGATCTGCCACGTCGTGTGCCTGCGCACGAAGAAAGCAGCTTCCAAGAAGTTCCCCGACCACGGGAAATGCTCCTGCGCTCTTCGTGCCATCATGACAAGACCGTGTGCCACCTGCGGCGGTGGTGCACGGACATCAAGGGCAGGTTCCGCCTCTGCAGAGGGTCCCGGTGGCCACAGAAGGCTGCCAGGCCTTCACTCCGAGCTGCGCACCATCGTATGGCCGCACAAGTTCAAGCCGGAGATGCCACCGCGCTATGACGGCACGGTGGACCCGTCAGCCTTCCTGCCGACATATGAAGATGTCGTCCTGAAGGCTTGATATGTCTCCAACGTATCTCTAATTTTTTATTATTCCATGCTATTATATTATCTGTTTTGGATGTTTAATGGGCTTTAATATACCTTTTTGTATTATTTTTGGGACTAACCTACTAACCAAAGGCCCAGTGCAAATTGCTATTTTTTGCCTATTTCAGTGTTTCGCAGAAAAGGAATATCAAACGGAATCCAAACAGAATGAAACTACGGGAGAGTGATTTTTGGAACAAACGCAATCCAGGAGACTTGGAGTGGACAGCAAGGAAGCATCGAGGAGGCCACAAGGCAGGGAGGCGCGCCCAGGGGGCAGGTGTGCCCCCACCCTCGTGGGCCCCTCGTGGCTCCCCTGGCTGACTTCTTTCGCCTATATATACTCATATACCCTGAAAACATCCGAGAGAACCACGAAACCCTATTTCCACCGCCACAACCTTCTGTACCCAAGAGATCCCATCTTGGGGCCTTTTCTGGAGCTCCGCGGGAGGGGGAATCGATCACAAAGGGCTTCTACATCGACACCATAGCCTCTCTGATGATGTGTGAGTAGTTTACCATAGACCTTCGGGTGCATAGTTATTAGCTAGATGGCTTCTTCTCTCTCTTTGGATCACAATACAAAGTTCTCCTCGATCTTCTTGGAGGTCTATTCGATGTAATTCTTTTGCGGTGTGTATGTCGAGATCCGATGAATTGTGGGTTTATGATCAAGATTATCTATGAACAATATTTGGTTCTTCTCTGAATTCTTTTATGTATGATTTGTTATCTTTGCAAGTCTCTTCAAATTATCAGTTTGGTTTGGCCTACTAGATTGATCTTTCTTGCAATGGGAGAAGTGCTTAGCTTTGGGTTCAATCTTGCGGTGTCCTTTCCAAGTGACAACAGGGGCAGCAAGGCACGTATTGTATTGTTGCCATCGAGGATAAAAACATGGGTTTTATATCATATTGCTTGAGTTTATCCCTCTACATCATGTCATCTTGCCTAATGGTTACTCTGTTCTTATGAACTTAATACTATGGATGCATGCTGGATAGCGGTCGATATGTGGAGTAATAGTAGTAGATGCAGAATCGTTTCGGTCTACATGTCGCAGATGTGGTGCCTATATACATGATCATGCCTAGATAATCTCATAATTATGCACTTTCATATCAATTGCTCAACAGTAATTTGTTTACCCACCGTAATACTTTTGCTATTTTGAGAGAAGCCACTAGTGAAACCTATGGCCCCAGGTCTATTTTCCATCATATAAGTTTCCAATCTATTTTACTTTGCAATCTTTACTTTCAATCTATATCATAAAATTACCAAAAATATTTCTCTTATTATCTCTATCAGATCTCACTTTTGCAAGTGGCCGTGAAGGGATTCACAACCCCTTTATCACGTTGGTTGCAAGGTTCTTATTTGTTTGTGTAGGTACGAGGCGACTTGCGTGTAGTCTCCTACTGGATTGATACCTTGGTTCTCAAAAATTGAGGAAAATACTTATGCTACTTTGCTGCATCACCCTTTCCTCTTCAAGGAAAAACCAATGCAGTGCTCAAGAGATAGCAAGGCTGGGGCGACGACAGGGTCATGGCCAATTAGCTTCCCATGGCCCTCGCTAGAGCGCCGTCCGCCTGGCTGCTCGCTCTCCCAGGATCCTTAGCGGCATCTTGGGAGGAGCTGTGCGGCCTCTTCGTCACGCGCTTCACGGCGCCTGCGTCCCTCGCCCTCACGGCCCTCCTCGGCGGCTCGCAAGCACCGCCCTTGGACCGTAACACCAAGCCATTCTTTCGCCATATTGGCGCCGCCTCCATGCGGCAAGGAGCTCCCCCAGGTTGGGCGGCGCCCAAGGCCGACCTCACCTTCAACTCAGGGGATCACCCCGTCAGCACCGTCGGCTCGGGCGTTCTCCCAATGCTTTGCACGCCCACCATCTGCAACGTAGCTGTCACCAAGACCCTCATTGACAGCGGCGCCGCCCTCAACGTACTCTCTATGGAGGATTTTAGCCTTCTTCATGTACCACTCAAATGGCTCCGTCCCAGCAAGCCCTTCTCCGGGGTTGGTGGCAGCTCCACCAGCCCCCTGGGGCAAAATCTGCCTTCTCGTGACCTTTGGCACTTGCGACAACAACCGCACCAAGCTGATCGACTTCGACATCGCCCGCATCGGCCTCCCATACAACGCCATCCTTGGGTACCCGGCTCTGGCTCAGTTTACGGCGGCGACACATCCGGCCTATAACCTCATGAAGAGGCCCAGGAGCAAGGACATCCTCACCATAGTTGGAGACACCAAGGAGGCTCTAGTAGTGCTCAAGTGTGCCCTCAAAACCGCCGTAGCAGCACGACCGGCCAACGAGGCCACCCCAGGGGTCAAGGAGGCCGCGCCAGCAAACGAGAAGCAGTTGTTCACCCAAGATCGGGCCGAAACCAACCAGGTGCCCATCGAGGAAGATGGGTCCTCAGGAGCCACCTTCACCATAGGCGCCAACCTCGACCCTGAACAAGAGGAGGAATTGGTGAGGTTCCTGCACGCAAACAAGGATGTATTCACCTGGGAATCCAAGCAGCTAGTAGGGGTCCCCAAAGGGGTGGTCGAGCATCACTTGAGGGTGTGCCCCAATGTGCGCCATGTGAAGCAGAAGGCGCAGCGACAGTCCACAGAAAAGCAGTCCTTCATCATCCAGGAAACCCGCAAGCTAGAGGCAGCAGGTGTCATTCACGTGGTTTGGTACCCTGAGTGGCCGGCGAAACCCGTCGTTGTACCGAAGAAAGGCGGGAAGGAGCGCATGTGTGTTGACTTCACCAACCTTAACATGGCCTATCCCCAAGGCCCGTTCCCGCTCCCGCGCATCGACCAAATTGTCGACTCTGCCATCGAATGCGACCTGTTGTGCTTCCTTGACGCGCTTTCAGGCTATCACCAGATCAAGATGGCAGTGGAGGATGTGGAGAAGACGACTTTCCTGACCCCATGCGGGGTGTACTGCTACACTTGCATGCCGTTCGGGCTGCGCAATGCAGGCACGACCTTCCAACGGCTGGTGCACGTCACCCTGGGTCAGCAGCTCGAGAGGAACGCTGAGGCCTACATCGACAACATTGTGGTAAAGTCTTAGGAGGCAAGAACTTTGATTCAAGACCTGGAGGGGAACTTCGCAAGCCTGCGCCAGGTAGACATGTGGCTCAACCCAGAGAAGTGCGTGTTCGATGTCCCCTCTCGCAAGCTACTGGGATTCCTCGTGTCCCACAGGGGGATCGAGGCCAACCCGGGGAAGGTCAAGGCGATAGAAGACATGAGCCCACCACAAAATCTCAAGGAGATGCAAAAGCTTGCAGGCTGCGTGACTTCGCTGGGGCGCTTCATTTCCAAGCTGGGAGAGCGTGCCTTGCCATTCTGAAGAAGAAGGGCCCGTTCGAGTGGACCCCGGAGGCTGACCAAGCATTTGAAGACCTCAAGAGATACCTGACCAGCCCTCCGGTGATGGTGGCGCCTCGCCCACTCGAGCCCCTGGTGCTTTACCTTGCCGCCACTCCCTACTCCGCTAGCGCAACTCTAGTGGTGGTTCGAGATGAGCGCTTGGCCAAGGGTTTGTTGCGCCCTCAGCCGAGGCGATATAGGACCCGAAGGGCAATTCAAAGGCTGCAGAAATGCCAACGAGTGACCAGGCCCAGCAAGGCGGCGTTCGCGGGACAATAGAGGCCCCAGTGGGCCACCAGGCTCTTGGGGTCCCGTCACCTCAGGAGACACCCCAACTTCCGGTAGGCGCAGGCTCCGTCAACACTCCCGCCCTCGTTGAGCACCCAGTGTACTTCATCAGCACGGTACTGCGGGATGCAAGGGCACGGTACCCCATGCCTCAGAAGCTCTTGCTCGCGCTCTTGGTGGCCTCACTTAAACTGCGACACTACTTCCAAGGTCACCCAATCAAGGGTGTCTCGGCCTACCCGCTGGAGAGGGTACTCAGGAGCCCCAACACTACTGGAAGAGTCTCTGAATGGAACATCGAGCTCCAAGCATTCCAGCTGGAGTTCAGCACAACTAGGGTCATCAAGGGGGCCGCACTCGCCGACTTCGTGGCAGAATGGTCCCTCTCGCCAAGAAGTGAAGCACCGGATGGCTGGGTGATACGTCTCCAACGTATCTATAATTTTTGATTGCTCCATGCTATATTATTTACTGTTTTGGACATTATTGGGCTTTATTTTCCACTTTTATATTATTTTTGGGACTAACCTATTAACCAGAGGCCCAGCCCAGAATTGCTGTTTTTTTTGCCTATTTTAGGGTTTCGAAGAAAAGGAATATCAAACGGAGTCCAAACAGAATGAAACCTTTGGGAACATGATTTTCTCACTGAACATGATCCAGGAGACTTGGATCCTACGTCAAGCAACCAACAGGGAGGCCACGAGGTAGGGGGGCATGCCTACCCCCCCCCCCCAGGCATGCCCTCCACCCTCGTGGGCCCCCTGTTGCTCCACCGACATACTTCTTCCTCCTATATATACCTACGTACCCCCAAACGATTAGAAAAGGAGCAAAAACCCTAATTCCACAGCCGTAACTTTCTGTATCCACGAGTCCATCTTGGGGCCTGTTCCGGAGCTCCGCCGGAGGGGGCATCGATCACGGAGGGCTTCTACACCAATACCATAGCCTCTCCGATGAAGTGTGAGTAGTTTACCTCAAACCTACGAGTCCATAGTTATTAGCTAGATGGCTTCTTCTCTCTTTTTGGATCTCAATACAAAGTTCTCCCCCTCTCTTGTGGAGATCTATTCGATGTAATCTTCTTTTTGTGGTGTGTTTGCCGAGACCGATGAATTGTGGCTTTATGATCAAGTTTATCTATTAACAATATTTGAATCTTCTCTGAATTATTTTATGTATGATTGGTTATCTTTGCAAGTATCTTTGAATTATCAGGTTTAGTTTGCCCTACTAGATTGATCTTTCTTGCAATGGGAGAAGTGCTTAGCTTTGGGTTCAATCTTGCGGTGTCCTTTCCTAGTGACTATAGGGGCAGCAAGGCACGTATTGTATTGTTGCCATCGAGGATAACAAGATGGGGTTTTCATCATATTGCATGAGTTTATCCCTCTACATCATGTCATCTTTCTTAAGGCGTTACTCTGTTATTATGAACTTAATACTCTAGATGCATGCTGGATAGCGGTCGATGTGTGGAGTAATAGTAGTAGATGCAGGAAGGAATCGGTCTACTTGTCTTGGATGTGATGCCTATATTCATGATCATACCTAGATATTCTCATAACTATGCTCAATTCTGTCAATTGCTCAACAGTAATTTGTTCACCCATCGTAAAATACTTATGCTCTCAAGAGAAGCCACTAGTGAAACCTATGGCCCCTGGGTCTATCTTCATCATATTAATCTTCCAATACTTAGTTATTTTCATTGCCTTTTATTTTACTTTGCATCTTTATCATAAAAATACCAAAAATATTATCTTATCATATCTATCAGATCTCACTCTCGTAAGTGACTGTGAAGGGATTGACAACCCCTTATCACGTTGGTTGCGAGGATTTATTTGTTTTGTGAAGGTGCGAGGGACTCGCGTGTAGCCTCCTACTGGATTGATACCTTGGTTCTCAAAAACTGAGGGAAATACTTACGCTACTTTGCTGCACCACCCTTTCCTATTCAAGGGAAAACCAATGCAAGTGCTCAAGAGGTAGCACTAGGTCATGTATATTGATGGCGCGTTCGCACGCCAGGGCGCGGGAGCTGGAGCAGTGCTCATCTCGCCCACACAGGACAAGCCCTACTACGTCGTGCATCTCTGCTTCCAGCAAGGCAAGAAGGTCTCCAACAACATCGTGGAGTACGAAGGGCTCATCGCTGGCCTTAAGGCCGCTGTGGCCCTAGGGGTGAAGTGCCTAACCATTAGGGGCGACTCGCGGCTCCTCGTCAACTTCTCCAACAAGGTATACGAGCTGAGGGATGAGCACATGGAGGCATACCTCATGGAGGTACGTAAAATGGAAAAGAATTTCCTGTGTCTAGAGTTGCAGCATGTGACCCGTGGCACCAACAAGGAGGCCGACGACATTGCCAAAAGGGCATCCAAGCGACAACCCCAAGAGCCTGGTGTCTTTGAGGAGCGGCACTTCAAGCCGTCGGCAGCACCCCCACTTTTGGGACCGGTGCCACCTCGGGGGGAGCTCCCCCAACCACCTGCCTCGAGAGCCTCGGCCTACGGCCCGACCTCGGGAGCGCGCCTACTCTTGGTGCTCGAGCCTCAAGAGGGGTGCTGGACCAAGGAGTTCAAGGAATACCTGACGCAAGGGACGCTGCCGGACAAAGAGGAGGACGCGGAGCGCGTGGCCCGACAGGCTACGACATACTGCATCCACGACGTTGAGTTATACAAGAAGCGGCCAAATGATGTTTCCTTGCGATGCATCTCCAGGGAACAGGAGAATGACTTGCTGGATGACATACATGGGGAGACTGCGGACACCACTCGTCATCACGAACCCTTGTTGGCAAGGCGTTTCGCAGAGGGTTCTACTGGCCTACGACGCTCAACGACGCAACCGAGCAGGTGAAGTCCTGCGAGGCCTGCTAGTTCCACGTCAAGCAGATCCATTAGCCAGCTGAGGGCCTCCAGACCATCCCGCTCTCGTGGTCGTTCGCAGTATGGGGGCTGGATATCTTAGGCCCGTTCCCTCGAGCGCTTGGGGGCTACCACTACCTCTACGTCGCCATCGACAAGTTCACCAAATGGGCGGAGGTAGCAACTGTCCGCACCATCCCGGCCGGATCTGCGGTCAAGTTCATCTAGGTTCTCGTGAGCCGGTTCGGGGTCCATAATCGCATCATCACCAACAATGGCTCGCAGCTTACTAGCAATCTCTTCAAGACATATTGTGCTAACCTTGGAACGCAGATCTGCTACGCTTTGATGGCACACCCCAGGAGCAACGGTCAAGCCGAACGCGCCAACGCGGAGGTCCTGAGAGGCCTCAAGACCAGGACCTTCAAGAAGAAGCTTGAGGCCTGCGGCAAGGGCTGGCACGACGAGCTCCATTTGGTACTATGGTCCATCTGCACCACCGCCACCAAGCCAACACGAGAGACCCCGTTCTTCCTCATCTATGGAGCAGAAGCGGTTCTCCCTCACGAGGTCAAGCATCGCTCCGTGTGGGTCCTGGCATTTGATGAGACGTAGTAGGACGCCATGCGGGGGATGGACCTTGTGTTGGGGAAGGAACACCACTTCGAAGCCACGCTTTGAGCGGCAAGATACCAGCAGGCGCTGTGGCGGTATCACAGCTGCAGCGTCCGCTCCAGGACGCTCGAGGTGGGCGACCTCGTACTCAGGCGGGTGCTCTCCAGGGAAGGGCTGCATAAGGTCTCACCCATGTGGGAGGGCCCGTTTAGGGTCGCCCACGTCTCCAGGCCTGGCGTCGTGCTCCTGGAGACGTAGGATGGCGTCCCCATCCAGAACGCCTGGAACATCCAGCACCTCCGGAAGTTCTATCCATGAAGCAAGGCCCAGCGCCTATGAAGCAAGGCCCTGTGCCTGTGAGGGTCTCCGCTCGTGACACTCTCATGTAATAATGAGTGGGGTTGTACATGCCCCAGAGTCTCAGGAGTGCCGCCCTCGGGCCTCAGGGGCTCCCTCCCATGTCCTAGTGGCAGGACTTAGCTCTGCGCTGGTGAGAAGACTAGACTAGGTGCCGGACGCGGCTTTTCATTTGCTTTCCGTAGTTGGCTTGCCCCCTTTTTTAATGGAAGTTCGCATTCTGGTGTTTCTTGTCATCTTGGTTCGATAGCCTTTTCCTTTGTTCTTCTCTCGGTTCTTTGTTTTGGCTCGTCCTATCCCTCACATGCCTCGCGAGGGGGCTGGACAGGTGCACTTGTGAGCATTTTTTCCTGTTCTTCGCGAGGCTCCCTCGCTCGAGGTCGCAAGCTGGTGCTCCTCCCTTAATCCGTGCCCCTCGGGTACCATGATGCGGAGCTTTGGGTCATGGCCGGCCGCGCCTACGACCTGGGCTTGGAAGAATAAGAGGTTCTTAACAAATTTTTGCAGTTCCTCGACGCCCCAAGCCAACGGCAAGGAGGTCTCATCAGGTACTGGGAGAGGCGCGCCTCATGGGGTGGAAACTACTTCAGACACATCAAGCTAAGTTATCTGTACACACGTACATAAAACGCTGATACTGCAACATGACACAGGAAAGATAAACATAACATAGCGACTTGGAAATCATGCTTCGTTGCACGCCCCTGCAGGGCCCCATACTTGTTTCTTTTTAAATGCAGGAAGGAAAGAACAAACCAAAAGCGGCACGCACCCCCGCGGCTGTTCGTGAGGGTATGCCCTTGGTGCCCCCTGGACTCAACCAGACCCCTCCTCGCGCTTCACTGGGGCGCGGCGATGAGACGATCCGCTACCGCCTTCGAAGCAGGTGTAGCGGCTGGTCATAGCCGCCGTTGCTGGAGCTGTCGCCGGAGGAAGAGCCGCCGTAGATGGATGAGCCGTGGCCAGCACCAAGGATGAGTCCACCTTCATCCTCGTCAGGACCGTCGCCAAGGCCGAGCACCTCGCCACCGTCATAGTCCTCGGGGCAGCATTCGACGTGGCGACCATTTTCCCCGAATACCCGCACGTAGAGGGTCGCGTCGCCGTCGTACTTGAAGTGGAGGGTACACCGCCTGCCCAGGCCGCGCACGTGGGCAAACGTCTGCCAGCCACGGGCTAGGGCTGCATTGCCTGCAACGGAGACTTCCACCACGACCCACTAAGCCTTACTGCAGCAGCCGTCCGCTTGCAGCTAGAGACCGCCTGGACCCGTGGCCGGCTGCGAAGAAGCGCGGAAGCTGAAGCCAGGTGCCGGCCGGGTTCTCTGACCACACGATGAACTCTGGCAGCACCTCCATCGAGTGGAAGCATGGCCGGGGAGGCCGCGAAACCATGGCGCGCCTCACTTCATCGACGGGATTGCCACGACCTGGGCGGTCCCCACCACGTGGGGAGGCGCTGTCGCGGCCGCGAGGGGCCATGGTGGGGGTCGCGGCATGCTTACATGGGAGACCACACCTCCTCTAGGGTGGCGGCTGTCGGTGTTCTAGGAACGGGGGTCCCCAGACTTGCCTGCCTACGGCCCATGGCGTGGCTTCGCTAGCAGGCCTGTACGGCCCATCTTCATCAACAAGGAATCAAGACCCTCGCGAGGCGGATGACACGAGACCTCCTTAGGAGCGGCCTCACCAGGCTGGCTCATGAGGTGCGGAGAGTTCAAGGCTGGGAAAACCTCACGAGATTCTCGTGACGTGAGGCACGACGATCGAGACTAGGCGGGCGCCAGGCCGGCGTTAGCGCGCGCAGCGTCCTTATTTCCTCTTTGGTGCTAAGGAGGCAAGCGCAGGCGCGGAGTACCGAGGCATCAAGCAAAGGCTTCCATATTGGTGCAATGAGACCAAGACCAGAAGGATGGCAAGACGGAGGTCACCGTGGAGCCCAACACGGCGTCACCACCAGAGCCTTTGGCAGGCGAAGTCTGCTTTTGTCAGGATAGCTTGTACTAGTTGTCCCCCTTCAAACTGGCCATTGTTGGCTCCCTTCCCGCTCAATATTTGGGGAGAGGACCAAGGCCACTATAAATAGAACTAGCCACCACCGTAGGTAGGGGAGGAGAGATCTTAGATTGGAGCCACCACAGCCTTGGCGACACACCCACCAAGCACAAGAACACCTCAACCTCAGGAGGCTATTCTTCCCCTTGTACTGTTCATCCCCAGCCCAAGAGGAAATCCACCACCACACTGGAGTAGGGTATTACACCACAACAGTGGCCCGAACCAGTATAAATCTTGTGTCCTTTGTGTTGCGAGTTCGTCGAGTTAATTCGTGAGATCTTAGCTAAGTTAGGACGTGGATCGATAGGGGGAGATCTTCACGTGCACCCCAGTGTTCGAACCTTAAGGGTTTTGCCGGAACCCGTGATCTAACATTTGGCGTGCCAGGTAGGGGTCCGCCGGAGCTTCTTCCCCACCAGACGATCCGTGGACGCTCCATGGTTCCGATGTATGGCGACCCAAGGGTTGACGACGACCGATGGGCAGCTTGGCCCGCCCGGGCGGTGCCGCCTGCCCAGGAAGACCTCAACCCCGCGTCTCAGGTAGCGCGCGAGCCAAACACCGCGGGGCATGGGCGGCGCGGCCACTCACCCCCTGCTCTTACTCCCTGACAGACACGAGCTGCTGCAAGGGCCGCAAGCCACACCGCGGTGACGACGCGCACACTTGGAGGGAGCAAGCGAACATGCGAGCTGCGCTCACAGTGGCACGGGAGCTGCTGCGGTGCTCACTGATGGAGAGCGGCCGGGATGCACTGCTGGAACGCGTCACCGAGCTCCTGGACGCCGCAGCCACGGGAGCACCGCCCTTCTGCCACCAGCTCACACCCCAGGTGGCGGCAGGATCCCACGACGGGCCTTGCCATGCCCGCGTACCCTGAAGTGCGCCCGGGGGCTTCGTCGACATCACCACGATCCACGGCGGAGGGCGCCCCCTCGCATCCGAGCCACCTCGGATGGGCGCGGGCACGAGCGTCATCGCACACGGCCTTATCGGAGCACCGCCCCGCCATCCTCAGGACAGCGTGACGGGCCAAGCGACGTGGAGCGTGGGGCACTTCGGCGAGGTCTTCGGGGCAGCAGCCTCGGAGGCGTACGTGCCCCGCATGATGGACCAGGAGTACACGCTGGAGGACGACCCCGGCTCGTTCCTCGGGCCAGGATGGGAGGAGGAGGCGTTAGGAGCTGAAGCCTTTCAGGAGCCACCAGAGAGCCCCGGTGGCCGCACCGTCGACAACAGATACAGGGTACCACTAATCCCTCAGGGACAAGCTTACGCTAACCATCAGTCACAGATGAACCATGTCACGGCGCCGAGCGATGGTTCCGGCACGGCGATGCCCGCCCCATCAGGAGAGACTCACTGGGGGCTGCATGGAAGGGGCCAGGAGAAAGGCCCCTCCCCGCGTCGCGTGGAGCAAGGCAACGCCCGGAGGTAGGCCGTCTCTGCCGGGGTGGCACCGACGATGTTTCCCCCGGCAGAGGACTCGTGGTCGCCGACGGCATCGCTGGCGTCCCCTCTTCCCTCGTTGGGCCGTCCTGGTTTCCGGTCGTTCCAGCGGTGGTAGGGGGTGGCACAAGGCGGGCCTTCGTTAGGAAATATGAAGTAAGACTCACGCCTGTGAAGATCGCCTCCCCTGACACTCTCACGTAATAATGAGTGGGGCTGTACACGCTCCGGAGCCTCAGGAGAGCTTCCCTCAGGCCTCGGGGCTCCCTCCCACGCCCAGTGGCAGCACTTAGCTCCACTCTGGTGAGAAGACATCGAAGACTAGACTAGGCATCGGACGCGACCATTTGCTTTGGATCTCTTTTCTGTAACCATGCTGTCGGTGTCAAAACCGGCGGATCTCGGGTAGGGGGTCCCGAACTGTGCGTCTAAGGCAGATGGTAACAGGAAGCTAGGGACATGATGTTTTACCTAGGTTCGGGCCCTCTTGATGGAGGTAAAACCCTACGTCCTTCTTGATTATTCTTGATAATATGAGTAGTACAAGAGTTGATCTACCACGAGATAAGAGAGGCTAAACCCTAGAAGCTAGCCTATGGTATGATTGTATGTTGTCCTATGGACTAAAACCCTCTGGTTTATATAGACACTGGAGGGGGCTAGGGTTACACAGAGTCGGTTACAAAGAAGGAGATCTACATATCCGTATTGCCAAGCTTTCCTTCCATGCCAAGGTGAGTCCCATCCGGACACGGGACGAAGTCTTCAATCTTGTATCTTCATAGTCCAATAGTCCGGCCAAAGGATATAGTCCGGCTGTCCGGATACCCCCTAATCCAGGACTCCCTCAGTAGCCCCTGAACCAGGCTTCAATGACAATGAGTCCGGCACGCATATTGTCTTTGGCATTGCAAGGCGGGTTCCTCCTCCGAATACTTCATAGAAGATTTTGAACACGAGGATCGTGTCCGGCTCTGCAAAACAAATTCCACATACCACCATAGAGAGAATAATATTTCCACAAATCTGATCTGCTGACGCACCCCGTAGCGTGGCATCACACCACAACCAGGTCTTTACTCGAATCGTTTTTCATAACCTATCTCAACGTGTTTCGCGAGGCGGTTTCCTTGGCACGTCTTGTCGAAGCAGAGATCATGTCCCCTTATTACGAGATTCCCATCAATACGGACGTGGGTAACCCAACCGCACCATCAATTATGGCGCTTGGGGGATAAGCGAGTTTTACCAGGCTGGTGGAGGCGCATAGTTTCGTCCACCCTTATAAAGGGATTAGGTTTCACCCTTTTCTACTCACGCCTTCTTCCTCCTTGCTCATCCATTTTCGCGCACTCGAGCTCTAGAGCCCAAGTCCACATCCTTCTCTTCAACTATCCCCAAACATGTCCGGAGCGGGAGGCAAGTGGATGGTCTCCTCCATCATGGAGGGACACATCAAAAACCTACATGGGGCCAGATACTTAGCCGCGGATATCGCGCACCGGCTGCCAGCCGCGGGGCAGATTGTCCCTACCCCGAAACCTCACGAAAGGGTGGTTTTCCTCCCCCACTTCATCTGTGGACTGGGTTTCCCCTCCATCCATTCGTCCGCAGCCTTATGTTCTATTATGGGCTAGACTTTCATGTGCGAGACCTTCCTCCGCATCCGGCTCCACTTCGGCCTGTGGCTGAAGACCTTCAATATCAAGCCGAAGGTGGTTGGCGGCCAACAAGCGGAATGTGATGGGGCTATGGTGGGCAAAATGCCTAACGTTATATGGCTCGAGGGCTCCTTCGTGTAGACCATAAAGGGGTGGCAATCGGGGTGGTTCTACATCACCGAGCCGCGCGACACCAACTGGGTGGCGGCCCCCGAGTTTCGATCCGGAATCCCCACGCGGCTCACTTCCTGGAAGGAGAAGGGCCTGTCCTGGGGCTCATTGGTGGAGCTGGACGGACTCCAGAAGTGTATCCGGAACATGATAAGCAAGAAACTTAAGCTTGTCAACATAGTCCAGGTCATGCTCTTCCGTCGGATCCTCCCGTGTCAACAATGGGCTTTCAACTTATGGGAGTTCGACCCGACCCAGCACCAGACTCTACACGAGCTCTTCGACACGACGCATAAGGACGTCTGGAAGGTGATGTTCAAGGGCGCCGAGGTCCCCCCTTCTCTTACCGAGGACCGCGGGCTAACCGCGAAGCGCCCTACGAATCCGGTAAGTTCTGTACATCTGGTAGGGTATTTATTTCCCATAGCTTAACCATGTGTTGGGTCTGATCTCCCATGCCTTCGACAGGACTGGGTGGAGACATCGAAGCAGATTAACTGTCCGACCCCTCTGCCCGAAGACCCTGCGGACGCTCTCCTGACGGAGATGCGGACTCCGACTCCTTATGAGGTGCCGGAGAAGACCAAGAAGAAGGCCACGTGAACCCGAAAGAGTTCCCGGCGCCAGGTGGTATCGGACACATCGTCCGATAACTCCGAGACGCACTCCTCCCGTGAAAACGAGGAGAAGGAAGATGAAGATTCTCCCCCTCCAGCCGGGGGAGACAAGAAAAGGAAGGCCGCCCCAACCGGGGAGGCCGAAGGGTCCAAGAAGGGAAGGACTCTCCTTCCGGACTGCTCCACCACCGCCGCCGACGGTGAAGACAAGTGGCTGCTCAGGGCCAAGCCCCTGGCGAAGTCGTAAGTATGCGGACACCAGACTAACTCATAGCATACCTTTGTTGCACTGCTTCTCCTAACGTAGAATATGAATATGCAGTCCGCCCAGAGCCCATATCGACGTATCTTCGTCGGACGGTTCCTTCGACTCGTCGGACATGAATAGTGATACACTTACAACCGCCTCCTCCCCTTGCCCTACGGACAATGCTGAGGTATTGTCTCAAGGGGCACCGAACCGGGGGGAGATAGTCCCGGAGGCGCCTCAAGGCAACCTTCCGGACTCTTGGAGCAAAGGGAGCAAGGCTCCTGGGGGCTCCAAGTTCGGCCCTCAGCCGAACACCGCGCCGGGACCTCTAGTGGTTCCGGACTCGGGAAGGCGGCCCCTTCCAAAAGGGGCAAGCCATCCGTGCCAGTGACCTCTATCCATCCAGAGTGCGGTGATCAAGAAGGTTCAGTCCGCCAAGAGCGGACTGACTGAAGCCTGTGCCAGCCTTCTAACAGGCTTTGAGGTAAGTATTTAAAATATAGGAAAAATATTACCGCATAGACAGTAGCCCCTGATGCTCTGTTTGGTGTTCACAAAGAAAAGCCGAATAGAGGATCAAATAATATCTGCAGGAGTCTAATATAAGTATGTCTATACGCGTATGCAGGCTTCGCTGCTGACCTCTGCCGCACTGACTGCGGAGGTCGTCGCACTGAAGTAAAACCTCGAGCGGTCCGAGAAAGAGCTCGGCCTTGCCAAGAGGCAGCTCGAGGACAACAAAGGTAAGTAATGCCTTGTCCATATATATATATATATACATACATAAACACTATTCTGATCACGGGATCAGAATAATATTCTGATCACAACCTGACCTGCCTCGCTAGTAGTACGTTGAACTTCCCTATGAACTAGGTTGAACTTCCGCCAACATTGCCGAAATGAGGCTTGCGATATACCGTTGGAAAGCTATGGACACCAATATCATGACCCAACTTAAATTTTTGGCAAAATATAAGCGGTTTAAGAGCAGTTTTGAAAACCGTTTTTTCTTCGCACAAAAAACGTGAAATCGTATTTTCGATCGCATTTCTAAAACGTTTCTCGGAATGAGGCATATGATATGGTGTTGGAAAGCTGCTGCAAAACCGCTCCTTCCACATGTTGAAAGTTTTCTCTAATTCCCTACGGTTAAAGAGTAATTTGAAAAAACGTAAAATTTCGTAAACCGAACAACTGAGTTCATTTTTTTGATGTCATTTCTAAACGGATAATCCAATGGAGGCATATGATACGGAGTTGGAAAGCTTATGAAAATGCACTACTTTTTCATCTTGAAAGTTTTTTTTCTAATTTTGAATGGTTTAAGAGTAATTTAGAAAATGGTCCAAGTCCTACCGAGTTCGTATTTTCGAGCTAATGTTTTAACCGTTCGTCCGAATGCAGCAAATGATATGGCGTTGGAAATCTTGAACAAATGCGAAACTTTTTGGTATGTATTGTTTCTCCCAATTCTTTACGGTTTTAAGTCAGTTTTGAAAATGGCGAAAAACATATTTTCGCCGTAATTTCTACAAACTTTATCGGAATGGGGCAAATAATGAAAAGCTACGGAAAATACGAAACTTTTTCATGTTGATGGTTTTCTCTGATTCCTAACCGTTTTCAAGTAATTTGGAAAACAGCGGGATCATGCGTTCTGCCTTTATCGCGAAACAGATTCTTCGAAAATGCACCGCGTGAAGAACCTGAACTTCTCGGCACGTGTACCTGAACTTCACTCTGTTTTTCATGTGATTTTTTTGCTCGTAGATCTTCATCCGCTGCTCGTAGCTCTCCATCCCACTCACGGGAATTGAGCGGGTGATATACCGATGGAAAGCTGCTGTAAACACACAACTTTCCCGTGTTGATCATTTTTTCATACTCGCGACGATTTTGAAAGTTTTTCATCTGAAATTCATTCAGTGTAGTAGGTGAACTTCCTGCTGTTTTCACGTTGAACTTCTGTGACGTATTTTCGTTTGTAATTTTCTCATCCATTTCGTCAGTGTTACACAAATGATATTCTTTTTGTACAAACCTCTCTCACAATATTTTTTTTTAACTTTCTCTGACCGAGGACTTGAATTTACACAAATAATATTCCTGCCGTTTTGAGGTAAATTAAAAATGGCGAGATCATGATTTCTGCGTTCATCACGAATGAAAATGCACTGTGTGAAGTAGTAGAACTTCTGGGGCATGTCTGTTTGAACTTCACTTTATTTTTGACGTGCTGTTTTTCGCAAAACATGAAGTAGTTGAACTTCTGGGGCATGTCTGTTTGAACTTCACTCTGTTTCACTTTATTGTATTTTTCTTATATGAAACACACACCATGTAGTGCGTGGACTTCCAGTTGTTATCACGTTGAACTTCTCTCTGCTTTGAGAGAGTTATTTTAAAACACAAAAAACAACATATTTTTTTATGTATTTTGGACATCTAAATACACGGTGAACCTCTCTCACAAGAATTTTTCAAACTTTTCCTCGTCGAGCACTTGAACTTCTAGCAACCATTTTTTCATTTATGAGGTTGTTTTTAAAAGTGCAAAAAATGGCGTTGTGTTTTTTATTTTTTGAGCGGGTAAATCCTAGGTTTTAATAAACTACGAACTTCTTTGTTATTTCAATTTGAACTTCAACTTTTTATATTTTTGAGTAAAGAATTGTATTCAATTTTTATACGGAAAAAATTGAACATGGAAATACAAGATGAACCTCTCTCGCAAGAATTTTTGAACTTCTCGGAGAAAGCACCTGAACTTCTTTCAACAAACCTTTTAAGTTTTTAATTTTCTATACCTTTATTCTCACCCGAAGTGCATTCCTTGCAGTAGTTGAACTTCCCATTGTTTTCACCTTGAACTTCTGTCACATTTTTGTGTATACTTTGAATTACACGCAATTGAAGGTTGGATGTCATTTTTTGCTTTTTTTTTCAAACATGTAATTGGAAGTCGGACGTCTTGCAATATAAAATCTGAACCGTGCACGGAGGAGCACATGAACTTCTTGCAATGGACCTTTAAAGCCTTTTGTTTTCTATTCTTATATTCTTATCTGGAACGCATTCCATGTAGTAGTTGAACTCCCCGTTGTTTTCACCTTGAATTTCTGTCACATATTTTTGTTCAACCTCTCACATAAGAATTTTTGATTTTTCTCCGGCCGAGCACTTGAACTTCTAGCAACAAAACTTTTAGCCTTTTGCATTTTCATTCTTTTTTTCATACCAAATGCACACCGTATAGTACGTGAACTTCTGACAGTTATCAAGATGAACTTATGTCGGTTACGTGAAAATATGTGAGTTTTTTATAGGCATTGAAATGCTCTACCTTTTTATTTCAACTTCATTGTGTATTTTTTTAGAAATGTAATAAACATTATACAACTTCTTGGTTATTTTGAACTGAACTTCTCGGTTTATTCATTAGTAACAGGAAAAATTCGAGTTTTTGTAATAAATATTGAACTCCTCCATTTTTTGAAATTGAACTTCTTGCTTTATTATTTAGTAACGAGGAAAATCAAAGTTTTTTTATTTATATAGAACTTCTCTATTTTTGTAATTTGTACTTCTTGATTATTTCTTTTAGTAATGGAAATAACCTAGTTTTGTAATAAATATTGGACCGCCCTTTATTTTTAATTTGAACTTCTAGAATTTTGTTAATTCTAGAAACGATGAAAGGTCCCTTTTTATGATTTTTGAACTTCTCTATTTTGAAAATTCGAACTTCTTGTTTTTTTATTTTTAGAAACTATGGAATATCCCCTTCTAAATGCTCTTTTATTTTTGAACTACTCTATTTTTTTGCTTGACCTTCCTATGAACTTTCTACAGTCATGACTCGGCAAATGCATGACTAAGCAATCATAAAATTCGTCGTTCTCTTTTTGTCCACATACTAGAATATATGCCGCACATTTCATTTTGTGGCAACTAGGTTTCATGCTGCACATGTCATGTTACTTGAACTGAAAATGGCTTGTAGTTTCTTTTCTACAAAATCTTTCATGAAACTGAAAACTCTGCTGAACATGAGCTGGAAATGGCTCATACTGTAATTTACAAAAACCTTTTTCCTAAACTGAAATCTCTGTTAGACTTTGAACTAAAAATGGCACATAGTGTGTTACAGAATGGCACATTATAATTTGAATCTGACCATGCTACTATTACAATTCTACAGAGTAGCCTACAAACGAAAAAGATAACACAGTGCTATGTTTGAAGAATTTAGATATCTGGTAGAGATTGTTTTCTATGGCTGCTCACATGGACCAAATTCAGGTCCATTTTTTGAAGAGCTTCTGTGATTCTATGGCTGCTCAAATGAGAGCACCGTCGTGACCAAACAAATGGGACAAACCTGCATTTTTTCACATTTTTTTGTCAAAGTGCAGTGTAACTATGCTCAAACCTCAAACCACCATCAGATATATGAAAGGGGTCTTCCAAGTTTAGTTTTTCAGAGAACAAACTCAAAAACAAATACTCAAAGAAGGTCAAATACTCCCGAAGTGAGAGTTCAGAGAAGACAGGGAGGGAAAATACCTGCTGGATGGTAGAGACGCGTTGGGAGGAGGGATATCTCATGTTGTCCGGCATCAATCTGGGTTGGGTGGCGCGCAGGTGGTGGGCAGTGACCCATTTGGCTAGTTGGAGCGTTGCCTCGCTGCCGAAGGGTGGAGGAGGAAGGTGGAAGAAGGTCACGGCGCAAGGGGAAGAAGGTCACGGTGGTAGGGGGAGAAGTTCGCGGCGGCAAGGGGAGGGCGTGAGTACGGGGTCCCGAGTGGCAGGTTTTGGGGAGGTGGAAGAAGGTCGCTCTTGGTCATCCGCGGCACGGCAACAAAGCATCAGGATGTGTCCTGCATCGGCGACGCGCAATGGCGGTGTGCTAGCGGCAGAGGTGACCGGGGGGCGAGCGGCGCCAGTTCCGATGGTCGATGGCGTCACCGGATCCAAGCGGGAGCCAGCAGAGGTGGCAGGGCCCGACGGAGGCGTGTGGTGCCCTCTAGGGTCGGGGTGCGAGGCAGCCATCAGCGGCGTGCTCGGTTGGGGCGGGCCTACAGCGATGCCCGTTGGGGCGGCGGTGCCGATGCCTGTTGGGGTGGGGTGCGGGTGGCGCAGGGGCGGAGGCACCGGTTGGGATGGGGTGTGGGTTGCGCGGGGCCGGCAGTGCCCGTTGGGATGGGGTGTTGGTTGCGCGGGGCCGGCAGTGCCCATTGGGGTAGGGGCCGGCGGCGCCGATTGGGGCGGGGATCAATCAGGGGCGGGTGGTGAGGAACAATCTGGGGAGGTGGGTCGTGTAGGATGTGGGTCGTGGCTTTAGTTTTTCTTAACGGGTTCGGGAACACCTCGTCGGGCCCTATAGGGGGCAGACCGTGATTAGAATAACTATTATGATCCCAAGATCAGAATAGTGTTGTCCTATATATATATATATATATATATATATATATATATATATATATATATATATAATATGCGGTTGCGAAATGATAGGATCATCATGGATGTGCCAGGGGCCATGACCGAAGTGGCGACCCTGAAGCAAGCACTGTCCGAGGCCGAAAACAAAGCGGCCAAGGAGCACACCGAGTGGGAAAAACAAAGAGGCACGGGTGGGCGAGGTGCAGTAAGAGCTCCAGGCTCTCGTGAAGAGGCACGAGGCTTTGGAGCTTGACTCGAAGACGCGAGAGTCTGAGCTTGCCGCGGCCCTCGAGAGCACAAAGCATGCCAAGGCCGAAGCTCAAAAGGTGCTCCAGGAAATTGAGCCGATGAGGAAGATAGAAGCGGGTAAGGCATTCAATATGCAAAGCAAGCGTGTGAAAGTAAATTACTTGTTACTTACCCGAGTCCGGAGCTCTCCAGGAGCATTCGCAGATTTGCCCTGCAGCGTGTCGGATGCCGTGAAATATTACTAGGCCGAGGAGGGAAGCTCGACCAAGAAGTTGTTCTGGTCTCAGTACACTGGGACCGAACACCCGATGCCTATGAGCGACCAGCTGAAGCAACTGGTTGAGCTACACAAGGCGGTCGGACAGGCCATCAGGGGCCTTATAGTCCGGATGTGGCCTGGCGACTCCCTTCCCAACAGCTACTTCGGCCTGGTGAGGCGGCTTGTAGATGCCTGCCCACGGCTGGAGGTCATAAAGCGGTCCGTCTGCATCGAAGGTGCACGCCGAGCCTTTGCCCGTGCGAAGGTGCATTGGGCCAAGATGGACACCGAGAAGCTGGTGAAGGAGGGGCCTCCGCAGGGCAAGGAGCATCTCCACCCTGAGATGTATTATGAGGGTGTCCTGAAGGGTGCCCGTCTTGTGGCGGACGAGTGTGCGAAGGATGTAATTTTTGAATGAACTTGCTCGTGTGATCATGTATTATGAAAACTTGTTCATATGCGCCATGCAACGCTTGTTTGAATTTAAAATATTACCTTCTGTGTGGCTGTTTGTTAAATCTGAGAGATGGCCAGTCGACGGCTTCTGCCCCCATGCCACGAGTGCTGGGGTGTTCGGGATAAATCTGAGCACTCTTTTTCCAATTGTTGGGTCCTTCGAGGGAGGTTCTCAGCACAACGAACAAGGCAATCGGACTATAATGCTTTATCACTCTCACTCCATAAAAGTCTACAATTTTAAATTTTGGCGAAGCCCCTAGTATTCGGAAGGCCGAATTTGGGGCGCTATACACGCCTTAGGCCAGACAAAGCTGACTCCTCGCTCTAAGTGGCATAAGTCTTTAGGGACTCGAGACCTCTCGAATAGCGACCAGCTCTCGCCTTATCATGACAGTCAGTTTTAGCTTTCTCTACTGAGGTGCTTAGCCCAGATGAACCGGGGCACAAGCGCAGTAGTTCTCCCAATGCTACCTTAGCCGTTATAGCGGAACGTAAGGTACCAAAACATGGGAGCCGGGCAAACCCAACTATTGACCCAAGACATGATTCGGAGCTGATGCATATAATGCTATAAGTTCAGGGTGCTGCACTGTCGAAAGTGTTCGGACTTCTCACGCCGTATTATGGGGTACGCTTAAGCCGCTGGCGTATTGGACGTACCGGAGTATACGGGTGCTGAATGTTGTGAATGAACACACACACACAAACACACACATATATAGGACAACACTATTCTAATCCTGGGATTAGAATAACTATTTGGATCACAGCTCCCCATATAGGTGGTGGCGAGGTGTTCCCGAACTCGCTGAAACCGGATCGAAAAAAAGAAAAACCACTCGCCCCCAATCCCATCGGCGCCCTGTCCCGCCCCAGATCCTCCCACCCGCGCCGCCGCTTGACCTCCCCCAACTCCCCTCCCCGTCGTCGGCCTACTGCTCCCACATAAAGGTCATCGTCCTCGGCCCAACAGACCGTGCGGCCCCGCATTCAACCGAAGAAGTCGCCCCAAAATGACCGGTCGTGCCACCGTCTGCCGGCGGCGGCTCCCCAATCCATCCAGCGCGGGGTGAGGTGCTAGAGGAGACAGGCAGCACCGACGCTGCGTCCTCACCCTATGGCGGCGACGGCGTGGGCCGCGCGAGGAGTCTCGCCGATGACGACCTGGCTGAGCTCAAAGGGTGCGCGGATCTAGGCTTCGGCTTCAGCTACGACGAGATCCCGGAGCTACGCGGGACCTTCCCCGCCCTCGAGCTCTGCTACTCCATGAGTCAGTGGTTCCTCGACCAGCCCCAGGCACTGCAGGAGCAGGAGACGGCTGCCATGCCGACCTCCACGACGACGACCTCGATGCCCATTGCCAACTGGAAGATCTCTAGCCTAGGTGAGCAAAACAAATCAAAGGCCTCGCAGTTTTGCTTCAAGAGAGGAATCCAAAGCCAACTCGTCCAAGAATCGAGTTCTTTTTCTTCTTCATCTTACGTGGTGGTGGTGTTGTAGGAGATAACACGGAAGAGGTGAACGCGCGACTCAAGTACTAGGCGCAGGCTGTGGCGTGCACCATCAGGCTCTGTAGCTGAATGACGCCAAGATAAGAGGCCATGACAAGAGTGAATCAGAAGCATTGACCATCCCATTGATGCATTGTCGTGGTCGTTGATGATAGCTAGATCCACTGATCTAAGCATGTTTCCAATGACATTATGAGAAGAATCGTTGTGATGGATCTTGCTGCGTGAGTGGGGAGCTGTACATCCGATTCAGTGTTTCAGTTGGAGGATGGGTCGTCCAACTTCACCAACTCAGGCAGTTCAACCACATTGTGCTCCTCATGGATGACCCCGCCATCGTTGACTGCACGGAATGCCCATGTGCTCATGCCCCTGGTCTTTTCCCTCGCTAACTTCCTCTCCGTCTGTAGCGAGCAGTGATGTCTAAAAATGAGAAAGTTCAACGAGTATCTGATGAGAAAGTTTGTACACTATTAAAAAATGTGGCTAACCTATGGCCGTGGATGTTGAAGTTCTGCGCCAGTGGGTGTGTACTCTATAAAAGTAAATTGCAAATCCGAATGTGTGTGTACTTTATAAAAAGATATGGATACAAACAAAAAACAGTGGACGGGAGGTTCATATTTTCTTCCCACGGATAGTTCAAAATGAACACTTCTAGAAAAACTCACACCTTCGGTGTCGAAAAAATGTAAAAGAGACGAACATAATTTTTTTTGTAGATGAGCGAACTATGACAATTTTGGGGAGTGCACATTGTTCAATTCTAGAACATCAAAGACAAAAAAATGAGGAAGTTGAAAAATCAATAATATAACCAAGAAGTTCAGATTCAAAAAAGAGAGTAGTTCAATGTATATAAAAACTCAGATTTTCCTTGTTACTAAATAAATATAACCAAGAAGTTCTATTAAAAAAGCGGAGCAGTTCGATAGTAATTACAAAACTCAGATTTTTCCCATTACTCAACAATAAAAACCAAGAAATTCCAAATTAAAAAAATGGCGCAATTCAATAATCAATTTCGAACAAAAACCATGAACGGAAGTTCAAAGTGAATACAGGGAGAAATTCAAAAAAGATATGATGAAGCGCAATTTTCCGGCGAAGAAGGTCGTTTCTAAAATAACCTAGAAGTTCAAATTCAAATAATGGTGTAGTATGTAGTAAAAAACAGGATTTCGCTTTCAAAAAATAAAAAAACCTAGAAGTTCAATTTAGAATAACATAGCATTTTATTTTCACATTGTTGAAAAAAACGAGAAGTCCAAATAAAAAAATTAAGAAGTTCGAATTTAAAGACTCGGAATTTACTTGCTACTAAACAAATAAAATCGAGAAATTCAAATAAACTAACAAAGTCCAAATTAACAAAATTAAGAAGTTCGAATTTAAAAACTTGGATTTTACTTGGTACTAACAAAATAATAATCGAGAAGTTCAAATAAAACATTTTTTTTCTAAAAACAGGCTTAGAAGTTTAAACTAAAATAATAGAGAAGTCTGAAGTATATAAAAAATTGAATTTTCTCGTTACTAAAAATTTGTTTCAATAGTTATTCATCGATTATATTTTGTGTGAAGAAAAAACAATTTTGCCACTAAACATTTTTATTTTTTTTGACACCCAAGTTCAATTGAACTTCTTGCTACTAAACGTTTTTTGTGTGAAGAAAAAACAATTTTCAAAACTGCTCTTAAACCGCTTATATTTTGCCAAAAATGTAACTTGGGTCATGATACTCATGTCCATAGGTTTCCAACGGTATATCGCAAGCCCCATTTGGGCAATGTTGGCAGAAGTTCAACCTAGCACTGGAGGAAGTTCAGGTCGAACAAATCAGGCAGTAAAATTGCAAAAACGCAAGTTCATCATGACCCAAGAGCAAAAACTGCCAACGAGCGAGTGACAGAAGTTCAAGGGAAAAACAACGGGGAGTTCAGCTACTACGCGGAATGCGTTTCAGGTGAGGATAAAAGAATGTAAAACTAAAAGCCTAAAACATTTGTTGCAAGAAGTTCACGTGCTTCTCCGAGTGAAGTTCGAGAACTCTAGTGCTAGACGTCCGACCTTCAATTACATGTAAAAAACAGAGTGAAGTTCAAACAAGAATGCCCCAGAAGTTCAACTACTTCACGCAGTGCATATCCATTCGCGATGAACGCAAAAATCATGATCTCGCCATTGAGGTTTGTTAAAAAAATTATTGTGAGAGAGGTTTGTACAAAAGGAATATCATTTGTGTAACACCGATGAATGGATGAGAAAATTACAAACAAAAATACGTCACAAAAGTTCAACGTGAAAACAGCAGGAAGTTCAACTACTACGCTAAATGAATTTCGGATGAAAATGTTTTAAACCGTCGCGAGTATGAAAAAATTCCCAACACGGAAAAGTTGCGTGTTTATAGCAGCTTTCCATCGGTATATCACTTGCTCAATTCCGGTGAGTGGATGAAGAGCTATGAGCAGTGGATGGAGAGCTACGAGCAAAAAAAACATGTGAAAAACAGAGCGAAGTTCAGGTGCGCACGCCGAGAAGTTCAGGTTCTTCACGCGATGCATTTTTGACAATCTGTTTCGTGAAAAAGGTAGAACGAATGATCTCGCCATTTTCGAAATTACTTGAAAATGGCTAGGAATCAGAGAAAACCATCAACATGAAAAAGTTTCGCATTTTCCGTAGCTTTTCAGCGGTATATTATTTGCATCATTCCGATAAAGTTTGTAGAAATTACGGCAAAAATACGTTTTAAACCATTTTCAAAACTGACAGAAAACCGTAATGAATTAGGAGAAACAATATATAAAAAAAAGTTTCACATTTCTTCAAGCTTTCCAACTCCATATCATTTGTTGCATTTGGACGTACGGTTAAAAAATTAGCTCGAAAATACGAACTCGGTGGAACTTGTACCGTTTTCTAAATTTCTTTTAAACGATTCAAAATTAGAAAAAACTTTTAACATAAAAAAGTAGCGCCTTTTCATAAGCTTTCCAACGCCATATTATTTGCCTCAATTGGATTAGCCCTTTAGAATTGGCGTCGAAAATACGAACTCGGGTGTTCGATTTGTGAAATTTTACAATTTTCCGAATTACTATTTAACCGTTGGGAATTAGAGAAAACTTTCCACATGTGGAAGGAGCGGTTTTGCAGCAGCTTTCCAACGCCATATTATGTGCCTCATTCCGATAAACGGTTTAAAAATGCGATCGAAAATACGATTCACGTTTCTTATGTGAAGAAATAACGGTTTTCAAAACTGCTCTTAAACCGCTTACATTTTGCTAAAAATTTGACTTGGGTCATGATACTGATGTCCATAGCTATCCAACGGTATATCGCAAGCCCCATTTGGACACCCTTTAGCTGAAGTTCAACCTAGTACTCGGGGAAGGTCAGGCGTGTTACTCGGGAAGTTCATGTTGTGATCAGAATATTATTCTGATCCCGTGATCAGATATATATATATATATATATATATATATATATATATATATATATATATATATATATATAAGGAATAGAGAATGCGGTTATAGTCTAGTGCTATGCATTGTTTATTCAAAAAGGTGCGTCGAAGCAGAATGATACAAGTAGTGCGATAAGCAAAAAGTAGGACTATTTGACATGTCCCCTCCAAGGGCAACCTGAGGAATGGTATTTAAAGCAAGTATTTCACTCGTTATCAGAGACCACCTGGGAATTCCGTGGTGCGACGTAGCTTTCTGCCTCCTTGGTTGTTGCATCGTGTGTCCGACAATCGTACTGCTGGACGGGGTTTCCAGAGATTAAAGTCCTGAAAGAGAAAAAAATAACAAAGTGGGAAGCACCTAGTGCAGTTGAGCTGCGTCTTGGGGCATGCCGTAGTCATGCCCCCCTCCGCACCTGTGCCCATGGTATTTTCAATGTGTAATTATGTACGCGTGGCACGGATTTTGCCGTTTGGCTGGGACTGGGGTGGTGGCTGCATTTCTATGCGAGCTCAGAACGTGCCAGGCGGTCTTGTTGCCGATTACTCCGGGCGTGCTTGAAGGTGTCCGGGTCTTTAATCGCCGAACTGGTGGATTGCCTTACGAGACTGCTTTGCGCTTCTACTGTGAGGGCCGCAGTGTGCTCCTCCGTGCGGAGAGAGCGCTCTGTGTTTCCATTGACTGTGATGACCCCCCGAGGTCCTGGCATCTTGAGCTTGAGGTATGCATAATGCGGTACCACATTGAATCTCGCAAATGCGGTTCACCCGAGCAGTGCATGATAGTCCCGGAGGCGCCTCAAGGGTCTATACCCATTTTGCGCACTGTGTCCTGATAAAGCAGGTTCAGGCTGCCACCGCCGTCTATAAGGACTCGAGTGAGGTGAAATCCGTCGATGATTGGGTCTAGGACCAGTGCGGCGAATCCGCCATGATGGATACTAGTGGGGTGGTCCGTGCGATCGAAGGTGATCGGACAGGAGGACCATGGGTTGAACTTTAGGGTGACTAGCTCCAACGCATATAAGTCCCTTAGCGCACGCTTCCGCTCCCTCTTGGGGATGTGGGTTGCGTATATCATGTTCACCGTCCGCACTTGTGGGGGGGACCTCTTCTGTCCTCCGGTGTTCGGCGGTCGGGGCTCCTCCTCGTCATCTCTATGTAACCCCTTATCTTTGTTTTCGGCATTTAATTTGCCGGCCTTCTTGAACACCCAACAATCCCTGTTGGTATGGTTGGCTGGCTTGTTGGGGGTGCGTGTATTTAACATGAGCGTTCGAGTATACGATCCAAACTGGACGGGTCCGGAGTGCTTCTTTTGAATGGCTTTTTCCGCTGACCGGGTTTAGAGCCTCTGAATCCGGCATTGACTGCTGTATCCTCGGTACTGTCGCTATTGACGCGGCGCTTATGTTTGTTGCGACGTGGCCTGCTATTGCTATCCTTGATATCTGAAGTACCGTGGTTCTTTGATATGTTATTGCTGCGAGCCAGCCAGCTGTCTTCTCCCGTGCAAAAGCGGGTCACGAGTGTCGCGAGGGCGGCCATAGATTTCGGCTTTTCCTGGCCAAGGTGCTGGGCGAGCCACTCATCGCAGATGTTGTGCTTAAAAGCTTCTAGGGCCTCTGCATCCGGACAGTCGACGATTTGATTTTTCTTTGTCAGGAATCGTGTCCAGAATTGCTTGGCCGATTCCTCTGGCTGCTGAATTATGTGTCTCAAGTCATCGACATCTGGTGGTCGCACATAAGTGCCCTGGAAGTTGTCGAGGAATGCGGGTTCCAGATCTTCCCAACAGCCAATGGATTATGCTGGCAGGCTGTTGAGCCAATGCCGAGCTGGTACTTTGAGCTTGAGTGGGAGGTATTTGATGGCGTGTAGATCGTCACTGCGGGTCATGTGGATGTGCAGGAGGAAGTCCTTGATCCATACCGCAGGATCTGTTGTGTCGTCGTATGCTTCGATATTTACGGGTTTGAAACCCTCTAGGATTTGGTGATCCATTACTTCGTCTGTGAAGCATATGGGGTGTGTGGCGCCTCTGTAGTGGGCTATGTCGCGACGCAACTCAAATGAGTCTTGTGCGCTGTGTTCGGCCCGGCCGGATTTACTTATACTGTATTCGATGTGACGGTTATTGTCTCGCGTAGTGGTGCGCCCTCGTGATCCATAGATCGATCTTGCGTGTTTTGCTTTGTCCTCCAATACGTCTCGCAGGTCTAGCGTGTTTCCCCGTGCCTTGTCATTTTTATTTGCGTGGCGTCGGGGTGCGGGCTGAGTTTTTGGCTGAAATGCCTCTCTGTCGCGGCCACGAGGTGGCCGATCAGCCACGTCATATGCTGGAGATGTTGGTTTTAATGCTTCCTCCTCCAGTCGGGGTAGCAACCTGCGCTTTAGGTCACTCTTGGAGGGGCGTTCGAGTTCATATTCCTCGGCCGCAAGGACTTCAGTCCATCTGTCAGCTAGCAAATCTTGATCAGCTTGAAGCTGCTGCTGCTTTTTCTTAAGGCTATTTGTCGTGGCTTTAAGACGGCGCTTGAAGCGCTCTTGCTCGGCAGGATCCTCCGGCACGACAAATTCGTCGTCGTCGAGGCTTGCCTTGTCTTCGGAGGGAGGCATGTAATTATCATCCTCCGCCTCTCCATATGTCGCTCTCTCGGGAGGGATGGCTTCTCCATCCTCCTGCTCTAAATCTTGCTGGAGGGGATTGTTGTCATCTTCGACACTGTCTGGAGTGCTATTATCTGCTATGCCGGTGTCACCGCTTTTGCTTTGGCGAGACTTAGAGCGGCGCCGCTGACGTTGGTGCTTGGGTTGCTTCTTGGAGGGGTCATCCTCAGCTGTCTCGTCGCCATTGCCTTTTTTGGGTGTGTCAACCATGTATATATCATATGATGAGGTGGCTGTCCAGTGCCCTATGGGCAGTGGTTCCTCTTTGTCTCCCGCATCGTTGTCCATGCCGTCGATGTCTTCGGAGTCGAAGTCGAGCATGTCGGTCAAATTGTTGACAGTGGCTACTAAGTGGGTTGTGGGTGGGAGTGAATTTCTTTGTCATCCGCATCCCAATCCTGCCGAACATAGTTCGGCCAGGACTCTCCTGACAGGGAGAGAGACCTTAATGTGTTCAGTATGTCGTCGAAGGGCGAGTGCTAAAAGATATCCGCGGAGGTGAACTCCATGATCGGCGCCCAGTCAGATTCGATAGGCATGGGCGCAGGCGGTTCGGCGTCCGTGGCTGGGGAAGAATCCGGTAGTTCAGCGTCACAGCTCCCATGAAGGGTAAGGTCGATACTCGGCTCGATCGCCGCTGAGAATACGGCCTCCGTGGCGGGGTCTATCCACCCATCCATGAATGGCGCAATTGGCTCCGAATTGAGGGCCGGAGCAGTTGCTGGTGCGGTCTCCTGAACACTGTCCGATGGTAGAGCTAAATCATGCTCATCGTGACCGTGCGGCGCACTCTGCAGGGGCTCGAATCAAGTCTCCGCGGATGTCGGTCATGTAGTTTAAGCTTCCAAACCTGACCTGGTGGCCAGGGGCGTAACTCTCGATCTGCTCTAGATGGCCAAGCGAGTTGGCCCGCAGTGCGAAGCCGCCGAATACAAAGATCTGTCCGGGGAGAAAAGTGTCACCCTGGACTGCATCGCTATTGATGATCGAAGGAGCCATCAAACCTAACGGTGACGACACAGAGGAACTCTGAATGAAAGCACCAATGTCGGTGTCAAAACCGGCGGATCTCGGGTAGGGGGTCCCGAACTGTGCGTCTAAGGCGGATGGTAACAGGAGGCTGGGGACACGGTGTTTTACCCAGGTTCGGGCCCTCTTGATGAAGGTAAAACCCTATGTCTTGCTTGATTATTCTTGATAATATGACTAGTACAAGAGTTGATCTACCACAAGATCAGAGAGGCTTAACCCTAGAAGCTAGCCTATGGTATGATTGTATGTTTTCCTACGGACTAAAACCCTCCAGTTTATATAGACACCGGAGGGGGCTAGGTTTACACAGAGTCGGTTACAAAGAAGCAGATCTACATATCCGTATTGCCAAGCTTGCCTTCCACGCCAAGGTGAGTCCCATCCGGACACGGGACAAAGTCTTCAATCTTGTATCTTCATAGTCCAATAGTCCGGCCAAAGGATATAGTCCGGCTGTCCGGATACCCCATAATCCAGGACTCCCTCACCTACCTTCTGGATTTGGATTTAAGTTGAAGTTGAATTTTCATTTGATGCACACGGGGGGGATGCCTTTTCTCGGTCAATTTATTTCTCGCAGTCTGGTTCTTTCCTTATTTCGGAGTTCGCACCTTCGCTCCCCCCTCGCGGGCCCCTCGCGAGCCGTGCTGGGCATGAAGCACACGAGCCATGCACGTGTCGAGCCGTGGCTGGTGCTCGCTTATCACGCGGCCCCTCGGGCATGTCGATGAATTCCTCAGGAGCTTCTCAGAAACCCACAATCACTTGAGCCGGTTTTGTTCTCGTCTAGGCTAAGGTAAACCGCAACAACAACCTTGCCCCAGCATACGTAAGCTCGTGAAGATGCATGCTCAATTTGACACAGAAGGATAAAAGCTGCGACTTGTTTACATGAGGGGCTCCCCCTCTAAAAATGCTCTTACAATCTTCCGGGGCCACGCCCAAGTTTCTATAGGGTAAACAGCAGGGAAAAGTGGGATCAGCCAGATATGTCGCTCGCCGCATCCCCCATGTCATCTTCAGACGCACCGCTGGCGTCGCTGTCTCCATCGTTGGCGTCGCCTCCACCTTCACCGGCGCCGGCGTCGCCGTCGTCAACCACTTTGCCTTCATCTGCCGCAGTTACTACCCCGTCATCGTCAGAAGCGAAGGCCCTGACTAGTGCATCCATGTTGTCTTCAACCCATCGCGCCAGGTTGCCCTGGATGGCTTCCGGTACAGGAGCAACGGCGGAGTCAAAATCTAAGTTGGGATCGACGTTCCGGAGGTGGCTGGAGACGCGGGAGAACGCACGCCCAAGCAGGCTGCGACTCCTCTCTTCAACAAGTTGGCGAGCCCTCTCGGAACGGTTCTGCAGGCGCATCACCACATCGCCAAAGAAGCGGAGGTGGCTGGCGTAGTCGTTCGCATGTTGATGAGGAGCATTCTCATCACAGATATGGCCCAGGGTGGTGTTGGCCCTATTCCTGAGGTCCTCAAGCATGGGGGCGTGCACACGCTCCAACATCTGCCGCTCAAGCACTTCGTTCTTGTTCTGCCGTGCAACGGACTTGGCTCGGCGACCCGCTACCAAAGAGAGAGCAGCTCGGCGTGGGCGGAAGCCAACTTAGCCTTCGCTGAGGCCAGGGCGGATGCGGTTGCCTCCTCGCACCGCTCCACCTCGACCGACCTGGACTTGAGGGCAGCAGTCCTACCAGCGACCCCGGCTTCCACGAGCTTTAGCTGCAGGTCATGCTTGCTCTCGAGCTCCGCGCGAGCCTCAGCCACCTAGCGGTCGACCTCCTCCTGGGCCCTTACCTCATGTGCGCCAACGTTGTCCTCCGCCTGAGCAACATGGCGCTCCCTCGTCTCCAGCCATTCAAGTTCAAGGCTGCGCTTCGCAGCTTCCAGCTCCAGCACCTCCTCGCGCTTCCGTATCTCTTCCTCCTCGGCGGGCGTCCCCCTCAACGATGCAAGGGCAGCCCTGCGCGCCTCCACCTGCTGATCCAAGACGGCATTCCAGGCTTGGAGCTCCCTCACGCGTTTCTCCGCGGCCTCGCGCCGGCGGTCAGCTTCCCGAGCCTCTTCCAGAGCTCAGGAGGAGGCCTCACGGGAGGCTACGAGGGAAGCCTCAGCCTTCACGTTATCCAGCTCACGCTGGTGGCGCCCGAGATTGATGGCAACCTTCAGCTTGTGCCACTCCTCCGCCAACCGAAGACCCTCGGCCTCAAGGCGCGCGTCGACACCCACGAGTTCTTCACCGAGTAGGTTAATCGTGCCCATCGCCTCCTGGAAGAGCTCATGACGAACAACGCTCCGCCCGTGCTCGAACTCAAGCGCACGACCCATCTTGCCCTCTGCCACGGGGGCTGTGGGAGACGCCCGACACGGTGCGCCCCCTCTCAGCAGGGGGCTGGGGGTTGGCGCTGCCCCAGGAGCCAGCTAGGACTCGCGAGGGGCCCGAACTAAATGGGGCCCGCTGCTTGAAGAAGACCCCAGGATCGAAGCTAGCCAGCTGCCAACCGCGGCCAGGGGAGGAGCCCTTGGCACGCTTGTTGTGCTCCGAGCAGGGCCGCGAAGAAAAAACAGCAAAGGCACAAGCTCAAGACACCTTGATGATGGGCCAACTCCCATGGTTTGTTGGGGAACGTAGCAATTTCAAAAAAATGATGTTCTACGCACACGAAAGATAATGGTGATGCATAGCAACGAGAGGGGAGAGTGTTGTCTACGTACCCTCGTAGACCGAAAGCGGAAGCGTTAGCACAACGCGGTTGATGTAGTCGTACGTCTTCACGGCCCGACCGATCAAGCACCGAAACTACGGCACCTCTGAGTTCTAGCACACGTTCAGCTTGATGACGATCCTTGAACTCTGATCCAGCAGAATGTCGGGGAAGAGTTCCATCAGCACGACGGTGTGGTGACGATCTTGATGTTCTACTGTCGCAGGGCTTCGCCTAAGCACCACTACAATATTATCGAGGACTATGGTGGAGGGGGGCACCGCACACGGCTAAGAGATCAATGATCAACTGTTGTGTCTCTAGGGTGCCCCCCTTGCCCTCGTATATAAAGGAGCAAGGGAGGGAGGCGGCCGGCCTAGGAGGAGGGCGCGCCAAGGGGGGAGTCCTACTCCCACTGGGAGTAGGACTCCTCCTTCCTTTGTTGGAGTAGGAGAGAAGGAAAGAGGGGGAGAGGAACAAGGAAAAGTGGGCTGCACCCCTTGTCCAATTCGGACCAGAGGGGGGCACGCGCCTCCTTCCTTTTGGCCTCTCTTCTCTATTCCCGTATGGCCCAATAAGGCCCATATACTCCCCGGCGAATTCCCGTAACTCTCCGGTACTCCGAAAAATACCCGAATCACTCGGAACCTTTCCGATGTCCGAATATAGTCGTCCAATATATCGATCTTTACGTCTCGACCATTTTGAGACTCCTCGTCATGTCCCCAATCTCATCCGGGACTCCGAACTCCTTTGGTACATCAAAACTCATAAACTCATAATATAACTGTCATCGAAACCTTAAGCGTGCGGACCCTACGGGTTCGAGAACTATGTAGACATGACCGAGACACGTCTCCGGTCAATAACCAATAGCGGAACCTGGATGCTCATATTGGCTCCCACATATTCTACGAAGATCTTTATCGGTCAGACCGCATAACAACATACGTTGTTCCCTTTGTCATCGGTATGTTACTTGCCCGAGATTCGATCGTCGGTATCTCAATACATAGTTCAATCTCGTTACCGGCAAGTCTCTTTTACTCGTTCCGTAATACATAATCCCGCAACTAACTTATTAGTTTCAATGCTTGCAAGGCTTAAGTGATGTGCATTACAGAGAGGGCCCAGAGATACCTCTCCGACAATCGGAGTGACAAATCCTAATCTCAAAATACGCCAACCCAACAAGTACCTTCGGAGACACCTGTAGAGCACCTTTATAATCACCCAGTTGTGTTGTGACGTTTGATAGCACACAAAGTGTTCCTCCGGTAAACGGGAGTTGCATAATCTCATAGTCATAGGAACATGTATAAGTTATGAAGAAAGCAATAGCAACAAACTAAACGATCAAGTGCTAAGCTAATGGAATGGGTCAAGTCAATCACATCATTCTCCTAATGATGTGATCCCGTTAATCAAATGACAACTCATTTCTATGGCTAGGAAACATAACCATCTTCGATCAACGAGCTAGTCAAGTAGAGGCATACTAGTGACACTTTGTTTGTCTATGTATTCACACATGTATTATGTTTACGGTTAATACAATTCTAGCATGAATAATAAACATTTACCATGAAATAAGGAAATAAATAATAACTTTATTATTGCCTCTAGGGCATATTTCCTTCAGTCTCCCACTTGCACTAGAGTCAATAATCTAGTTCACATCGCCATGTGATTTTACATCAATAGTTCACATCACCATGTGATTAACACCCATAGTTCACATCGTCATGTGACCAACACCCAAAGGGTTTACTAGATTCAATAATCTAGCTAGTTCTCATCGCTATGTGATTAACGCCCAAAGAGTACTAGGGTGTGATCATGTTTTGCTTGTGAGAGAAGTTTAGTCAACGGGTCTGCCACATTCAGATCCGTAAGTATTTTGCAAATTTCTATGTCAACAATGCTCTGCACTAAGCTACTCTAGCTAATTGCTCCCACTTTCAATATGTATCCAGATTGAGACTTTGAGTCATCTGGATCAGTGTCAAAACTTGCATCGACGTAACCCTTTACAACAAACCTTTTGTCACCTCAATAATCGAGAAACATATCCTTATTCCACTAAGGATAATTTTGACCAATGTCTAGTGATCTACTCCTAGATCACTATTGTACTACCTTGTGAAACTCAGGGCAGGGTACACAATAGGTCTGGTACACAGCATGGCATACTTTATAGAACCTATGGCTGAGGCACAAGGAATGACTTTCATTCTCTCTCTATCTTCTGCCGTGGTCGGGTTTTGAGTCTTACTCAACTTCACACCTTGTAACACAGGCAAGAACTCCTTCTTTGACTATTCCATTTTGAACTACTTCAAAATCTTGTCAAGGTATGTACTCATTGAAAAACTTATCAAGCGTCTTGATCTATCTCTATAGATCTTGATGCTCAATATGTAAGCAGCTTCACCGAGGTCTTTCTTTGAAAAACTCCTTTCAAACATTCCTTTATGCTTTGCAGAATAATTCTACACTATCTCCGATCAACAATATGTCATTCACATATATTTATCAGAAATGCTGTGGTGCTCCCACTCACTTTCTTGTAAATACAGGCTTCACCGCAAGTCTGTATAAAACTATACGCTTTGATCAACTTGTCAAAGCGTATATTCCAACTCCGAGATGCTTGCACCAGTCCATAGATGGATCGCTGGAGCTTGCATATTTTGTTAGCACCTTTAGGATTGACAAAACCTTCTAATTGCATCATATACAACTCTTCTTTAATAAATCCATTAAGGAATGCAGTTTTGTTTATCTATTTGCTAGATTTCATAAAATGCGACAATTGCTAACATGATTCGGACAAACTTAAGCATAGATACGAGTGAGAAACTCTCATCGTAGTCAACACCTTGAACTTGTCGAAAACCTTTTGCGACAATTCTAGCTTTGTACATAGTAACACTACTATCACCGTCCGTCTTCCTCTTGAAGATCCATTTATTTTTTATGGCTTGCTGATCATCAGGCAAGTCAACCAAAGTCCACACTTTGTTCTCATACATGGATCCCATCTCAGATTTTATGGCCTCAAGCCATTTCGCGGAATCTGGGCTCATCATCGCTTCCTCATAGTTCATAGTTTTGTCATGGTCAAGTAACATGATCTCCAGAACAGGATTACCGTACCTCTCTGGTGCGGATCTCACTCTGGTTTACCTACAAGGTTCGGTAGTAACTTGATCTGAAGTTTACATGATCATCATCATTAGCTTCCTCACTAATTGGTGTAGTAGTCACATGAACAGATTTCTGTGATGAACTACTTTCCTCCCACTCACTTCTTTCGAGAGAAACTCCTTCTCTAGAAAGGATCCATTCTCAGCAATGAATATCTTGCCTTCAGATCTGTGATAGAAGGTGTACCCAACATTTTCTATTGGGTATCCTATGAAGAAGCACTACTCCGATTTGGGTTTGAGCTTATCAGGTTGAAACTTTTTCACATAAGAATTGCAACCTCAAACTTTAAGAAACGACAGCTTAGGTTTCTTGCCAAACCATAGTTCATACGGTGTCGTCTCAACGGATTTAGATGGTGCCCTATTTAATGTGAATGTAGTTGTCTCTAATGCACAACCCCAAAACAATAGTGGTAAATTGGTAAGAGACATCATAGATCGCACCATATCTAATAAAGTACGGTTACGATGTTCGGACACACCATTACACTGTAATGGTGTTCCAGGTGGCGTGAGTAGTGAAACTTTTTCACATTGTTTTAACTGAAGGCCAAACTCGTAACTCAAATATTTTACTTCTGCGATCATATCGTAGATACTTTTATTTTTGTTACGATGATTCTGCACTTCACTCTGAAATTCGTTGAACTTTTCAAATGTTTCAGATTTGTGTTTCATCAAGTAGATATACTCATATCTGCTCAAATCATCTGTGAAGATCAGAAAATAATGATACCTGCCGCGAGCCTCAATATACGTCGGACCACATACATCAGTATGTATGATTTCCAACAAATCTGTTGCTCGGTCCGTTGTTCCGGAGAACGGAGTCTTAGTCATCTTGTCCATGAGGCATGGTTCGCAAGCATCAACTGTTCATAATCAAGTGATTCCAAAAGCCCATCAGCATGGATTTTCTTCATGCGCTTTACACCAATATAACCTAATCGGCAGTGCCATAAATAAGTTGCACTATCATTATTAACTTTGCATCTTTTGGCTTCAATATTATAAAAATGTGTATCACCACGATCGAGATCCAACAAACCATTTTCATTGGGTGTATGACCATAGAAGGTTTTATTCATGTAAACAGAACAACAATTATTTTCTAACTTACATGAATAACCGTATTGCAATAAACATGATCAAATCATATTCATGCTCAACGCAAACACCAAATAACACTTATTTAGGTTCAACACTAATCCCGAAAGTATAGGGAGTGTGCGATGATGATCATATCAATCTTGGAACTACTTCCAACACACATCGTCACTTCAGCCTTAACTAGTCTCTGTTCATTCTGCAACTCCCGTTTCGAGTTACTACTCTTAGCAACTGAACCAGTATCAAATACCGAGGGGTTGCTATGAACACTAGTAATATACACATCAATAATCTGTATATCAAATATACCTTTGTTCACGTTGCCATCCTTTTTATCCGCCAATTACTTGGGGTAGTTCCGCTTCTAGTGACCAGTCCCTTTGCAGTAGAAGCACTCAGTTTCAGGCTTAGGTCCAGACTTGGGTTTTTTTCACTTGATCAGCAACTTTCTTGCTATTCTTCTTGAAGTTCCCCTTTCTTCCCTTTGTCCCTTTACTTGAAACTAGTGATTTTGTTTACCATCAACACTTGATGCTTTTCTTGATTTCTACCTTCATCGATTTCAGCATCTCGAAGAGCTTGGGAATTGTTTCCGTTATCCCTTGCATATTATAGTTCATCACGAAGTTCTACTAACTTGGTGATGGTGACTAGAGAATTCTGTCAATCACTATTTTATCTGGAAGATTAACTCCCACTTGATTCAAGCGATTGTAGTACCCAGAAAATTTGAGCACATGCTCACTGCTTGAGCTATTCTCCTCCATCTTTTAGCTATAGAACTTGTTGGAGACTTCATATCTCTCAACTCGGGAATTTACTTGAAATATTAACTTCAACTCCTGGAATATCTCATATGGTCCATGACGTTCAAAACGTCTTGGAAATCGCAAGTCTAAGCTGTTAAGCATGGTGCACTAAACTATCAAGTAGTCATCATATTGAGCTAGCTAGACGTTCATAACATCTGCATCTGCTCCTGCAATAGGCCAGTCACCTAGCAGTGAATTAAAGACATAATTCTTCTGTGCAGCAATAAGGATAAACCTCAGATCACGGTCCCAGTCTGCATCATTGCTACTATCATCTTTCAACTTAGTTTTCTCTAGGAACACATATAAAACATAGGGAAGCAATAACGCGAGCTATTGATCTACAACATAGATATGCAAATACTATCAGGACTAAGTTCATGATAAATTAAAGTTCAATTAATCATATTACTTAAGAACTCCCACTTAGAAAGACATCCCTCTAATCTTCTAAGTGATCACGTGATCCAAATCAACTAAACCATAACCGATCATCACGTGAAATGGAGTAGTTTTCAATGGTGAACATCACTATGTTGATCATATCTACTATATGATTCACACTCGACCTTTCGGTCTCAGTGTTCCGAGGCCATATCTGCATATGCTAGGCTCGTCAAGTTTAACCTGAGTATTCTGTGTGTGCAAAACTGGCTTGCACCCGTTCTAGATGGACGTAGAGCTTATCACACCCGATCATCACGTGGTGTCTAGGCACGATGAACTTTGGCAACGGTGCATACTCAGGGAGAACACTTTTATCTTAAAATTTAGTGAGAGATCATCTTATAATGCTATCGTCAGTCAAAGCAAGATAAGATGCATAAAAGATAAACATCACATGCAATCAATATAAGTGATATGATATGGCCATCATCATCTTGTCCTTGTGATCTCCATCTCCGAAGCACCGTCATGATCACCATCGTCACCGGCGCGACACCTTGATCTCCATCGTAGCATCGTTGTCGTCTCGCCAATCTTATGCTTCCACGACTACCGCTACCGCTTAGTGATAAAGTAAAGCATTACAGCACAATTGCATTGCATACAATAAAGCGACAACCATATGGCTCCTGCCAGTTGCCGATAACTCAGTTACAAAACATGATCATCTCATACAATAAAATTTAGCATCATGTCTTGACCATATCACATCACAACATGCCCTGCAAAAACAAGTTAGACGTCCTCTACTTTGTTGTTGCAAATTTTACGTGGCTGCTACGGGCTTAGCAAGAACCGTTCTTACCTACGCATTAAAACCGCAAGAATAGTTTGTCAACTTGGTGCTGTTTTAACCTTCGCAAGGACCAGGCGTAGCCACACTCCGTTCAACTAAATTTGGAGAAACTGACACCCGCCAGCCACCTGTGTGCAAAGCACGTTGGTTGAACCAGTCTCGCGTAAGCGTACGCGTAATGTCGGTCCGGGCCGCTTCATCCAACAATACCGCCGAACCAAAGTATGACATGCTGGTAAGCAGTATGACTTATATCGCCCACAACTCACTTGTGTTCTACTCATGCACAACATCAACGCATAAAATCTTGGCTCGGATGCCACAATTGGGGAATGAAGCAATTTCAAAAAATTTCCTATGCACACGCAAGATCATGGTGATGCATAGCAACGAGAGGGGTGAGTGTTGTCTACATACCCTCGTAGACCGAAAGCGGAAGCGTTAGCACAACGCGGTGATGTAGTCGTACGTCTTCACGGCCCGACCGATCAAGCACCGAAACTGCGGCACCTCCGAGTTCTAGCACACGTTCAGCTCGATGACGATCCCCGCACTCTGATCCAGCAGAATGTCGGGGAAGAGTTCCGTCAGCACGATAGTGTGGTGACGATCTTGATGTTCTACTATCGCAGGGCTTCAACTAAGCACCACTACAATATTATCGAGGAATATGGTGGAGGGGGGCACCGCACACGGCTAAGAGATCAATGATCAACTGTTGTGTCTTTGGGGTGCCCCCCTTGCCCCCGTATATAAAGGAGCAAGGGAGGGAAGTTGCCGGCCTAGGAGGAGGGCGCGCCAAGGGGAGTAGGACTCCTCCTTCCCTTGTTGGAGTAGGAGAGAAGGAAAGAGGGGGAGAGGAACAAGGAAAAGTGGGTTGCACCCCTTGTCCAATTCGGACCAGAGGGGGGGGGCGTGCGTCTCCTTCCTTTTGGCCTCTTTCATCTATTCCCGTATGGCCAAATAAGGCCCATATACTCCCCAGCGAATTCCCGTAACTCTCCGGTACTCCAAAAAATACCCGAATCACTTGGAACCTTTCCGATGTCCCAATATAGTCGTCCAATATATAGATCTTTACGTCTCGACCATTTCGAGACTCCTCGTCATGTCCCCAATCTCATCTGGGACTCTGAACTCCTTCGGTACATCAAAACTCATAAACTCATAATATAACTGTCATCGAAACCTTAAGCGTGCGGACCCTACGAGTTCGAGAACTATGTAGACATGACCGAGACACGTCTCCGGTCAATAACCAATAGCGGAACCTGGATGCTCATATTGGCTCCCACATATTCTACGAAGATATTTATCGGTCAGACCGCATAACAACATACGTTGTTCCCTTTGTCATCGGTATGTTACTTGCCCGAGATTTGATCGTTCGTGTAAGTGCATCTAGTGCCACCCCTAGTTGGTTTTGGAGTATTGACGACAAACCTAGTTGAGGGACTAAAGTGTTTGTGAGAATTGTAGGATAACACAGGTAGAAGTACCTCATTGATTCGGTTTTACTACCAGAGATGACCCCTAAAAATGTATGAAGACATTGAAGTCAAAGGTGGTATATGAAGATATTCACATTGAAGACTATGACAAAAGAAGACACGTTATGAAGCCAATGGAGCTCGAAGACTTGGATCTTTCGTAGTTCTTTTTCTTTTGTGTTGAGTCATAGGAACCACCGTACTGTTAAGTGGGGTCCAGGAGAACCAGTCAGAATGACTGAAGTGATGCCTAAACCAAAAACCTATGTCTTCGAGTGAAGACAATGAGAGCGAATCTTGTCCAGAGCCGGACAAGTCAGCTTTGCTTGTATCCCAAGTAAAGTTGCCATGAGAGTTTGAAATCTGACCGTTGAGACACCTGTCAGTTCCTTAGTGACCCAGGGTCATTTCGGACAAATCAGGTCGGGTTGCCAAGTGGCTATAAGTAGCCCACCCCTACAACCATAAACGGTTGGCTGCTCAGATTTCAGTGCATGGCTTTTGTCGTTTGAGAGCAACCCACCTCGAAGCCTTTGAGAGAAAATTCCTAGTGAGGAGAAATCCCTAACCACCCAGAGCCAGAGTAAATTGGGCATCACTTAAGTCTTCTTGTCTGTGTGGTCTGAAGACTTATTACACTTGAGGACTGTGCATCCTCCAGACGGTTAGGCGTCGCGTTCAGAGCATCCAAGAGACATTGTGGATTGCCAGTGAACGAAGTCTGTGAAGGTTTGGGAGTCTACCTTGAAGACTTACCAGAGTGATCGGGCGAGGACTATGTGACCTTAGCTCAAGGAGAATACGGTGAGGACTTGGTGTCCTCAGCTGCGTGTTCAGGACTGGGTGTCCAGGACTGTGTGTCCTAAGGTTTAAATACCTAGCCGCTCCAACCAGACGTACAGTTGTCACAGCAACTGGAACTGGTCCAACACATCATTGTCTTCAACGAGTCACTGGTTTCATCTTCACTTCCTTTTACTTACGGTTACTCATTGTGAAGCCATTGCATGCTTGCTATATCTTTTGTCTTCACAACGTAACTGTATAATTTGATTGGCTTCATAACTTCTTCCTACCTGATCCTTATTACACTGCAGCTACTTGTCATTGTGCTTTCACTCTATTGAATACTTGACCATGGCTTGCCTAGTGTAATCTAACTTCCGCTGCATAGTGATAGGCATATCTCTACTGTTTGTCTTCATAACTTCCACGTTTTGAAGACTTTCATAAAAATCGCCTATTCACCCCCCCTCTAGTCGATATAACGCACTTTCAATTAGTATCAGAGCAAGGTGCTCCCTTGTTCTGTGTGATTCGGTTTAACCACCTGGAGTTTTAGCTATGTCGACTGCAGGGATAATTAAAGTCTCCACTGCGTGCCCCGTCTTCGATGGAACTGAATATCCCTACTGGAAGAATAAGATGTGTATGCATCTTGAAGCCATTGACGTCGACCTATGGTATGTCGTCGAGAACGGCGTCCCCAAGGCTGGAGAAGGTGTCACTGCTACTGATGTCAAGAAATTCGTTCAACTGGACTCTACTACCAAGAACATCATTTGTGGTCATCTGACCAAAGGACAGTATGGCCGTGTGAGTGCTTTCAAGACATCCAAGCTGGTCTGGGACTGGCTCTCCAAGGTCAATGAAGGCATCTCAACCCAGAGAGATCAAAGAATCAGTGTCCTTCGCAATCTCTTCAACCGCTTCAAGCGAAATGACAATGAGAATGTCCAGCACACATTTGACAGACTCACTGACATCACAAATGAGCTTCAAGCCCTCGGCGCTACTGAGATCACCAAACATGAAGTCGTCAAGACGCTGCTGAGATCACTTGATAGTTCATTTGACATCCTAGCCCTGATGATTCAAGAACGTCCTGATTTCAAGACACTCGATCCATCTGACATACTTGAGAGGCTCAACACACATGAGTTTCAGCTTTCTGAGAAAAGAGATATCTACGGTCCAAACTATGGGCGAACTCGTGCCTTGAAGGCAAAAGTTGTTTCCTCATCTGAAGAAGAATCTGACAGCAGTTCTGATGATCCTGAAGACATTGGAAGGGAACTTGCAATGCTAGTGAAGAAGTTCCAAAAATTCACCAATAAGAAAGGCTTCAGAAAGTCTTCACGATCAAGCTCAAGGAATAATGAAGCTTCTGCTCATGACTACAAGAAGAAAACATGCCACAAGTGCAAGAAAACTGGACACTTCATCTCTGAGTGTCCACAGTGGGACAATGAGAACAGAAAGAAGAAGAAGAGCAAGGAATATGACTCTGACGACAAGAAGAAGAAGAAATACACAAAGTCTTCTTCCAAGTCTTCCTCAAAGTCTTCATCACACAAGAAGAGCTCATCTGGCAAGGCATGTGCGTTTGTTGGCAAGGAAATGGATTCAGAGGAGGAGTCCGCTTCTGAGGAGGCAGTGGTGGAGTCTGAGGAGGAGTCTGATTCTAGCATTGCAAGTCTGGCTACTGCGTACGTCGCCAAGTCCATCTTCAACACTGAAGACAATGACTTCATCACCGACACCGATGCAAATGACAAGGACTACTCCACTCCTACCTACTGCTTCATGGCACGCGGTGCCAAGGTAAACAAATGCACTACTCACTATCAAAATCTAGTGACGATGACTCTGATTGTGATTCAAAACCCAGTTACAAAACACTTGTTAAAATTGCAACTGAACAACAGAAAGCCATGGAACATATTCAAAAACTGTTAGACAGAAGCGATGATCTGTTGGGTGCTGAAATGACTCGATCTGAATCCTTAATTGAAGACATAAAAAATCTTCACGTTAAGTATCAGGAACTTGAAGATCGTCATGATACTCTCTCAATAACTCATGAAAAGCTTTCCTATGATTATCTTCAAAGGAAGCAAGAACTTGAGAAATTGAGGGCGGCTCATGAAGATCTTCAAAAGGAAAACGAGTCACTTTGCGCCGAACAGATCAGTTCCGCTCAGGAAGGATTTGAACCACCATGTCTTAAATGCATTGAGCGTGATAATGCTACTTCTGTTGCTGAATGTTCCACTGCTACTGCTGTTGCAATATCTTCAACTGTTGATGTGGTAACTAACCCCTCTGCTGAGGATACCACTGCTATTGCTGATGAGAATGCTAGGTTGAAGACATTGCTTGAAACAGGGATGTATAAAAGTCTTAAAGGACATCAGACATTATGTGATGTCCTCAAGAAGCAGATTCTGAACCGAACCCCTAGGAAAGAGGGTGTTGGGTTCGTAAGGAAAATAAATGCAGATGGCTCTTACTGGGAACCTGAGCAGTACCCCAAAACCAAGTGGGTTGCTGCAAAGGAACCTTTAGCAGATCCATCCAATTTATCTGGCTTCACTTGTGCTAACCCCATTATCATTGATGAATCCTTTGATGCAAACTATATACTGTTTAAGAATCAGAATGGTGAAGTGTTTGCCAGGTACATTGGTACTAACTGCAGGAATGGATCGCCTATGAAGAAGATCTGGGTTCTGAAAAAGTGTCTGGAAAATCTTCCTGTGAATGTCTTCATGACACCTCACTTGAAGAAGACAAACCTCAGACCAAAGGCTTCATACGGTCCAAAGGCTTCATACAAACAGAGGACTCACCTGAGTCACACTAACGCAAATGTTTTGCAGGGAAACCATACTCAGGCATATGAATATGAGAGCGGTTCATCAAACTGTCACGTTCATATGACCAAAAATTATTCTGCTTATTCTTATGAGTAATATTGTCCACCTGCAAGACTGTTTGCTAAGGCTACAAAGCCAAAATTCTCAGATGCTGCACTTAGACTTATTGCTTCTAAGCCACCCTTGAAGATGTGGGTGGTTAAGAAGGCTTAACTCTCTTTTGCAGGGAAAGGTCTCCAGCAGAAAACCAAAATCTTCTGACGCTATTGCTGGGGACCTTAAAAATCTTGTAGGGCGCAAGATAAAATGCCCGAATGGCATCATTATGTACTTCGTTCCTGAATCGCATGCTACTCTCCCTATTAGTCCTAATCTGGATCTAAGTTTTCATAACCCACTGGTTCGTCAAATGTTTTTGCTTCACAATTCTCTTCGTGAAGCCTATCCCCCTAACTACACTGTAGGGTACGACACCAGCATCTTCAAAGTCTTCAGAATGGATTATTGATAGTGGGTGTACAAATCACATGACTGGCGAAAGAAGCCTTCTTATGGACTCAACCTTACGTCCATGTGACAAGAGCCACATCACATTTGCTGACACTGGTAAAAGTAAGGTATTGGGTCTAGGTAGAGTTGCAATCTCAAAGGATCAACACATGGATAAAGTCATGCTTGTTGAATCCCTTGGTTTCAACTTAATGTCTGTCTCAATGCTTTGCGATTTGAACATGGTCGTAATATTTGGAAAATTTCATTGCCTTGTACTAATGGAATCTCACAAGTCTCTAGTGTTTGAAGGGTATCGGAAAGATGATTTGTATGTGGTAGATTTCTCAGCAGGGCCACAACTTGCAGTATGTCTTCTTGCAAAAGCTTCAGAATGCTGGCTTTGGCATCGGAGGCTTGGGCATGCTGGCATGAGGAACCTCCACACCCTTGCGAAGAAGAAACATGTCATAGGCATCGAGGGCGTCAAGTTCAAGAAAGATCACTTATGCGGTGCCTGTGAAGCAGGGAAGATGACGAGGGCAAAACATCGCTCGAAGACAATCATGACCACTACTCGACCCTTCGAACTGCTTCACATGGATCTTTTTGGTCCCACTCACTACTCAACTTTTACTACTACTGCTTGCCTCTATGGCTTTGTCATTGTTGATGATTACTCTAGATATACTTGGGTACACATAATCCTTTACAAGACTGAAGTGCAGGATGTCTTCAGACGCTTCGCCAATCGAGCTATGAACAATTACGGCGCCAAGATAAAGCACATCAGAAGTGATAATGGGACTGAATTCAAGAACACTGGCCTTGATACATATCTAGATACCTTGGGCATCACACATGAATTCTCAGCTCCGTACATGCCACAGCAGAATGGCGTCGTCGAACGCAAGAACAGAACACTCATTGAGATGGCCAGAATGATGCTAGATGAATACAAGACTCCAAGAAAATTCTGGACTGAAGCCATTGACACTGCATGCCATACAATCAATCGTGTGTATCTTCACAAGCTTCTGAACAAGACATCTTATGAACTCCTAACTGGCAAGAAGCCAAATGTCAGTTACTTCAGAGTATTTGGCGCAAGGTACTGGATCAAGGACCCACACCACACCTCAAAGTTTGCACCAAAAGCTCATGAGGGTTTTATGCTTGGATATGGAAAGGATTCGCACTCCTACAGAGTCTTCAATCTCTTTCACTACAAGGTGGTTGAAACAGTGGATGTGCGGTTCGATGAGACTAATGGTTCACAAAGAGAGCAACTGCCAAATGTGCTAGATGAAGTTCCAGCTAGTGAGTCAATCAAGCTTATGGGAACTGGAGACATTATACCTTCTGAAGCTCATCCTGAAGAAGAGCTTATCATCTCAGCACCTGATCAACATGAGGACAATGCTTAGCCTGAAGACATTCCTCCCAACGACAACACAGATCAGCAAGAGCAAAGTCTTCGCTCTATACATCCTCGCGTTGCCAATGAAGTGTAGATTGAAAGAATAATTGATAGCATCAATGCACCTGGTCCACTCACTCGTTCAAGGGCAACTCAGCTAGCAAATTTCTGTGGGCACTTCACATTCGTCTCAATATCAGAACCCAAGAAAGTTGAAGAAGCCTTCATGGAACTTGAATGGATTCAAGCTATGCAAGAAGAGCTTCAACAGTTTGAGCTGAATAATGTATGGGAACTAGTTAAGCGTCCTGATACACGGAAGCACAACATAATAGGCACCAAATGGATATACCGCAACAAGCAAGATGAGCATGGTCAAGTTGTCAGAAACAAAGCTCGTCTCGTTGCTCAAGGATATACTCAAGTGGAAGGCATTGACTTCGATGAAACATTTGCTCCTGTGGCTAGGCTTGAAGCCATACGCATACTGCTGGCCTATGCAAATCATCATAACATACTTCTATATCAAATGGATGTGAAGAGTGCCTTTCTCAATGGCAAGATTGAAGAAGAAGTGTATGTTGCACAACCGCCTGGCTTTGAAAATCCAAAACATCCTGACATGGTATACAAGCTCAACAAGGCACTGTATGGCCTCAAACAAGCCCCTAGGGCCTGGTGTGACACACTCAAATACTTCCTGAAGAGCAAAGGCTTCATACCTGGTTCCCTAGATCCCACTCTTTTCACGAAGACATATGATGGTGAACTGTTTGTGTGCCAAATATATGTGGATGACATTATCTTCGGTTGCACCAATCAGAAGTACAGTGAAGAGTTTGGATATATGATGCAAGAGAAATATCAGATGTCCATGATGGGGGAGCTGAAGTTCTTCCTTGGTCTTCAAATACGACAACAACGCAATGGCATCTTCATATCTCAAGAGAAGTATCTCAAAGATTGCCTGAAGAAGTTCGGTATGCAAGACTGCAAAGGCTTCACAACACCAATGCCAGCCAAACATCATCTGGGTCCTGACGACAATGGTAAAGAGTTCGATCAAAAGGTATACCGCTCCATGATTGGTTCTTTACTTTATCTATGTGCATCTAGGCCAGATATTATGCTTAGTGTTTGCATGTGTGCTCGATTTCAAGCGGCACCAAAGGAGTCGCATCACTTAGCTGTGAAGCGAATTCTTTGATATTTGGCTCACACCCCAACTCTTGGATTATGGTATCCAAAGGGCTCAGAGTTTGATTTGGTTGGATTCTCGGATGCTGATTATGCTGGTGAGAAAGTTGATCGCAAGTCTACATCAGGCACATGTCACTTTCTGGGACGATCACTTGTATGTTGGTCTTCAAAGAAGCAGAACTGTGTATCTCTCTCCACTGCTGAATCTGAATACATTGCTGCTGGATCTTGCTGCGCTCAGCTTCTGTGGATGAAGCAAACACTCAAGGACTATGGCATTCATCTGAAGCAAGTGCCACTTTACTGCGACAACGAAAGCGCCATCAAGATTGCCAACAACCCAGTTCAGCACTCAAAGACAAAGCACATTGAAATTCGTCATCACTTTCTCAAAGATCATGTTGTGAAGGAAGACATTGATATCATACACGTCAACACTGTAGAGCAATTGGCAGATATCTTCACCAAGCCCTTGGATGAGAAGAGGTTTTGCAAGTTACGGTGTGAGCTAAATATACTGGAATCCTCAAATGTCCTGTGATCAGGCACACATCCTAACCCTTATGCATATTGATGACTTAGATGTGCAACACACGAAGTGAAGTATATCTTCAATCAATGAAGACATACATTCTAAGTGTGAATACATTAATGTGGAAATTGACTTCAGAGCGCCACGATAATTGTGTGCCGTGTCTGGGTCTAATACTTCCTATACGGTGGGTAACGCCACCACCAAACGTTCTATTTCGAAGTGTTTCACTCATGGCGTTACCTTGCAATGTCTTCACATTTGATTTGACTTCAATCTCAATATGTCTTCATGATTATCTTCACTATGTTGATTATATAGAGATATATATACTGGTGTTCTGTCCTCTACAGCATTCACTTATAACTATGTCTTCTTGTTGAATCTTTTGAACTAAGTGAATGTGATCGGACCCTAACCTCTCTATGCTCTCTATCTCAAAATTCTATCTCTCCATGTCATATGCATTCTATTGAAACTGTCGAATGTCTTCTCTGCGTCCTTGTCAGCACAAGACACAGAGACAACATTTAAGTCCGTTTTCAATGCTCATTTATCCACATGAAATCCGGAGAAGTAGGAACGACCACCCGACAATCCAGGCGTGCGTGGGACGTGGAACTGCCCCCAAAATACCGCATGATGGGCACGTATTACTCAAATGCGAATCGCTAGGGGCACCTGTGTAATAGCACAGTGCTGCCCCTATGCCTATAAATACACACTTACAGCGGTAACTATCTCTTCTTCTACCCTCGCACGAACCCTAGCGCCACCGCTAGCTCTCGACGATGCCGGCGACGAAGCGCTTCGCTGCCGCAACCTCTCCGACGCCGTCTTCACGCCGACCGCGGACATCGTCCTCTCCGCCATCGCCGTAGGTCTCCTCTGTCGCCAAGTTAGGGCACGGACGAGTGAACTGCTCGGCCTCATCTCCCACTCCGTCTAGCAGTTCTCAGTGTGGTAAATAAAACTCCCTTTTTACAGCATCGTTGATCCTATTGATCTGTCACATTCTACCACAAGTAGTTTCTGTTCACACAAGCTAGATCTCTCTCAAACTGCATCTCATAACATGCCTAGTATATTCACTTGTGCTTCACAAAGTAGTTAGATTCCTCACTTGTACTGATATGTGGATTCGTACAAATCTGGAACCAACTTCTTATCTATGAGTGAATGTCTTCGCACGATGAGGTCAATGTCTTCTAAACTGATTTATCTTCAAAATCGTCTGAGAATGCATATGACCTCTTCCCCTTCCCTCGCACCTTAATGCTGTCACAGGTACATGTCCGTGGGAGAATCCTTTGGTTCTCATAGTCTGCATTCATTTGCAGAATTCTTACAGCTTCACATAAATTCTCCCGAAGCCAGTTCCTATTGGTCCAGCAAGAAAAAGCCTTTGAACGTCTTGAAGCCTTTCAAGTTAAAGTTTATGGCTTCAGAAACAGCAGCAAGGAAGGGGGGCAGACAGCAACGTGGAGGAACATCCAAAGATCTGGTTGATGAACTGGCAGAAATGTATAAAACAGATCCTAAAGAGAATTATGGTCAGCGCAAGACCCGAATCCAATGGATTCGACGCTATTGGGCAGAACAATGGTTCAAGTACCGCTTCACAACCCAAGAGTATGCTGAGAAGAGTGCCATCAAAAGACCGTGGGGAGACATCTTATTCAAGAACCTTGTACCCAGGTCCAGAGATGAAGCTATTGCCCAAAGCTTCTATCCATGCGTGGTTCGTGGGCCACAGCCTGATGATGCACATCCGTCGTCACTACTCTGGTGTCGTGACGACAATCTGTTCAAGCGCAACTTCCAGTTTGCCCAACAATCAGCGAAGCAGAACAAGAAGAAATTTGGGTTAGACTTCAACCCTAGTCCCTCAGCACCAAGGGCAGATGGCACACGCGACGCAGAACCCAATATCATCGGTCCATATGCCAACCTTGAGGGCCTCATCACCCGCATCTTAGTCCAAGGGACTGCCGTGAATGACCCTCTAGCTGACTCTGAGTCTGATGAAGCTCCTGCTGTACCGAAGCCAAAGCAGTCGAAGAAGCCAAAAGCTTCAAAGCAGGCCCCTTCGCCTAAAATCTCAAGGGCGAAGCCATTGGCAACTGCACCTCCTGAAGACAGTGTGCAGTCTGAAGACGTCTCTTGCGTCTCCAAGCCCCAGAAGGCCAAGATGCCTCAGCCACACACCGGCAAGGAGCTCACAGCTGCTGCCATTCTGTGCAGCGAAGCCATTGATCTGTCAAGTGATCAAGATCTTGGAGATGACGCTCTCGAGCAGCTCATCAAGAGCAAAGAAGAAGCTGAAATCTTCAACAATTTGCCTCTCTTAGATGTTGCCATCATCCTCAACTTCATCGACGAATGGTTTGCCAAACCAAACATCAGCTTCAAAGATCTGCAGCTGCCCGTTGGCCTCAGCGTCGCCTTCCAAGGCGCTATTGCTTCAGAACTTGCAATTGCCCAGCGCATTGTTGAACTGAAGAAGAAAATTGATCATGAAAAGGCTTAGTTCAAGAAGCATATGGCCAAGCTCAGCGTGCAAGAAGTGAAGAGCTTCAAGATCATGTTGCACGAACTAAAGAAAACTTTCTGAAGAAGCATGCAGAAGCTCAAGGTTCGCGGGAGCGAATGAAGACTCTGGCAAACAGATGTGTGCAGGCCTACAATGAGGCTGAGAAGCGCAAGGCACTTGGGCGTCCGGGCATCGACCCCAAGATGGCCGCAAAGAAAAAGAAGAAGACTGTTCCAGCTGAACCAGAGGCACCAAGGCTGGAAGCGGTTCTGGTTGTCTTCCCAACTGCAACGACTGGCTCGAAGCCAAAGAGCCGGTCAACAGCTTCAGAGCTCAAGAAGACAAGAACTGCTGAGGCTGAAGCCAGGAAGAGGAAAAGCTCTGAAGCCTCTCCTACTACCTCCAGCAAGAAAAAGAGAAAGACCAAGAAATCTCGGGCTGCTCCCACAGAGCCCTTGATAGTTGAACCTATTTCTATGGTTCACCCTGACGCAGAACGTCAACTGACGGTGCATGAGCCTGCTTCCACGGAGGCTCCTGTTCCTGAAGACATTCTAGCAGCTGATCCCATCGCTGCTGAAGACATTGGTCATCGTGACAATGTAGAAGATGATGCAGCCCTTCCTCAATTAGAACACTGCGAACTCATCAGCATTGGTCATCCACTGACGCCAATTGCACAGGATGCTTCATGGGCGGATCGCCCTCATGAGGAAGAAGACAATGAGGGCCAGCCCACTCCAACCCCACAGGCGTCGTCTGCATTCCGCAGGCTTCGCAAAGGTCCAAGGCCTCAAGTCTGTGCTGAAGACATTCTGGCTGCATCAGCAGCAGAAGAAGCACCACAAGAGCCCACTCCTATGCTCCACCAAGAAGCAGTTCTCCAGGAGAACGTGCGTGTGACTGACCCTCCAGCTAGTCAAGCGGAGGCTGAAAATATTGAGGCTGCCACAACCAACACTAAAGCCAATGTGGAGCCGTCCCCACCAAAAGCTTCAGAAGACAGCGAAGCTACTGATCAAGACACTTCTGTTCCTGAGTCTGCTGCAGGTCCTCAATTTGATTACCATGTTGAGCACAAGCCTCATGTCCAGAAGCCAGTCCCAAGGCTGCCGAGGTTCCCAAGTCCTGCATCAGCACCTGGCTCCTTTAACATCAATAGCTTCAAGGCAGATAATAGATTCTTCAACAGCTCCAAGAACCCCTATTCAAGGGAAAGGATTTCATCAGATAGGTTCTGGAGCTATCCTCAGCGCAGCTACTATTCATGCATCCTATACAACCAAGGTCGCATTTTCCCGCACAAGCACCTTGATGTTGAAGCCATTGCTGGTCTGCCCTGTTTAGAGGAAGCGTTGGATTGCTTCAAGCAAGTGGGTCTGCTAGAGTTTGTAACTGATGAAGAGCACTGGAATGAAGAGCTTCTGCTGCAGTTCTATGCCACCCTCCACATCAAAGGATACAACAGAGATCCGAAGACTTGGGCCCTGGAGTGGATGACCGGCAATGTCCATCACAAAGCCAATGCATTTGATATCATTGAGCTCACCGGCCTGCCCACTCCTGGCGAACTCTTCGAGGAAGGCTGTCCACTACACACTGAAGCTCTTGAGAGCATATTCCGGAGGCCTGAACCGAATATGAGTCAGATGCTCTCCATGATGAAGCCATTGCCCCACGATGCTCCTTGTCCAACAAAGTTCTTAGTTGAAGACTTTGAGTACCTTCCCAGAACCATCTATCACATTATCCGGCGGACTCTCTGGCCTATCAAAGGGCACTCTCCAAATGCCAAGATCGAGGGTGCAATGAAGACTCTGATATTTTGTATCCTTCATGGCAAATGCTTCAACGCACAGGACTTCTTCATATGCCAACTTGCTGCATCAGGCTCAGATTTACTTGGTTTGAAGTTCTATGCTCCTTGGGTAATGAGACTGATCAAGCTTCACTCTGCAATCTCATATCAGCCCTCAGCCCGCAACCATCGGATCTTCTTGCCAGATGTGGATACCTCTGTTGAAGCTATATATCCTAAGCCTGCCAAGCAACCTTTGAGTCTTCAGAATGCAGAACACCAGAGCTTCACTCAAAATGTTGAAGGTGTTGAAGCCATCTCCAGGGTGTATCCTTTGGCTGGCACTACACGTGCACCACACCCTGCTTCAACTGAAGCCACTGACAGTGCAACTACTTCAAGACCCAAGAAGCGCACTCGTGTTCTCAACGACCGAGAGCTTCTTGTGGCCCTTCATCAAAAGCAGGATAGGCATCATGACTGGTTGAAGAGACAGATGAAAAGCCTCTTGGTGGATGTAAATCGTATCCGAAATCTTGCCACCAAGAATGCTTTCGTTACCCATGAAACCTGTCGTCGTACATGGAAAGGGCTATCAATGATATGTACTGAAGCTGAACTTGAAGAGGATGGCTTCACTGAGCGATTCAAGTTTGACACCACACCTCCTAGAAGGGCTGTGATGCGAAGCACTCCATCTCTTGAAGACTCTGAGTTTTCTTCCTCTGCTGCCCAAGTCACTGCCAGAATCTTTGATGAAGAAGACGATGCTACCTCACTGCCACCTGCTTCAGCACCTCCAAGCTCTTCTGCACCGCCAAACAATGCCAACAACCCTACTACTTCATCTACTCCTCAAGGGAACGAGTAGAGGCTCTATGTCTTCAAACCTTTTTGGTCATTACTGACAAAAGGGGGAGAAGCATATGAGATTGATAGTCTTCAAGCGGGTTCATATGGGCGGGTGCCTTCAATTTTGTTTCGTGCTTACAACTCTCGTTTCTTTGCTACATTTGGTTCTTACGAGTTGTAACACTTAAACCAGATGGTCGTCTGCTACTTGTTTGCCACCCTGTTATGCGAAGATAAATTCCGCATGTGCGACGATAAATTCTGCACTTATCTCATTCTGCAGACGACCATTTTCCATTATGCATGTCATTATCTTCATATACTTTCACATGCATAGTGGATTGTCATCATAAGCTGAAGTGGATCTCCACAAGTACAACCTGCCATGTGCATCTGCATTCCAAAAGCAAATTAACTTATATGCACATCTTCAGGGGGAGCCCTTGCAACTTATGAAGACAATTCCTTATCCTTTACAATTTCACAGACTATATTCCCCGTTGAAAACTTCAACTAGTTTGTCATCAATCACCAAAAAGGGGGAGATTGTAAGTGCATCTAGTGCCACCCCTAGTTGGTTTTGGAGTATTGACGACAAACCTAGTTGAGGGACTAAAGTGTTTGTGAGAATTGTAGGATAACACACGTAGAAGTCCCTCATTGATTCGGTTTTACTACCAGAGATGACCCCTAAAAATGTATGAAGACATTGAAGTCAAAGGTGGTATATGAAGATATTCACATTGAAGACTATGACAAAAGAAGACACGTTATGAAGCCAATGGAGCTCGAAGACTTAGATCTTTCGTAGTTCTTTTTCTTTTGTGTTGAGTCATAGGAACCACCGTACTGTTAAGTGGGGTCCAGGAGAACCAGTCAGAATGACTGAAGTGATGCCTAAACCAAAAACCTATGTCTTCGAGTGAAGACAATGAGAGCGAATCTTGTCTAGAGCCGGACAAGTCAGCTTTGCTTGTATCCCAAGTAAAGTTGCCATGAGAGTTTGAAATCTGACCGCTGAGACACCTGTCAGTTCCTTAGTGACCCAGGGTCATTTCGGACAAATCAGGTCGGGTTGCCAAGTGGCTATAAGTAGCCCACCCCCTACAACCATAAACGGTTGGCTGCTCAGATTTCAGTGCATGACTTTTGTCGTTTGAGAGCAACCCACCTCGAAGCCTTTGAGAGAAAATTCCTAGCGAGGAGAAAGCCCTAACCACCCAGAGCCAGAGTAAATTGGGCATCACTTAAGTCTTCTTGTCTGTGTGATCTGAAGACTTATTACACTTGAGGACTGTGCATCCTCCAGACGGTTAGGCGTCGCGTTCAGAGCATCCAAGAGATATTGTGGATTGCCAGTGAACGAAGTCTGTGAAGGTTTGGGAGTCTACCTTGAGGACTTACCAGAGTGATTGGGCGAGGACTATGTGACCTTAGCTCAAGGAGAATACGGTGAGGACTTGGTGTCCTGAGCTGCGTGTTCAGGACTGGGTGTCCGGGACTGTGTGTCCTAAGGTTTAAATACCTAGCCGCTCCAACCAGACGTACAGTTGTCACAGCAACTGGAACTGGTCCAACACATCATTGTCTTCAACGAGTCACTGGTTTCATATTCACTTCCTTTTACTTACTGTTACTCATTGTGAAGCCATTGCATGCTTGCTATATCTTTTGTCTTCACAACGTAACTGTATGATTTGATTGGCTTCATAACTTCTTCCTACCTGATCCTTATTACACTGCAGCTACTTGTCATTGTGCTTTCACTCTATTGAATACTTGACCAGGGCTTGCCTAGTGTAATCTAACTTTCGCTGCATAGTGATAGGCATATCTCTACTGTTTGTCTTCATAACTTCCACGTTTTGAAGACATTCATAAAAATCGCCTATTCACCCCCCTCTAGTCGATATAACGCACTTTCAGTCGGTATCTCAATACCTAGTTCAATCTCGTTACCGGCAAGTCTCTTTTACTCGTTCCGTAATACATCATCCCGCAACTAACTTATTAGTTGCAATGCTTGCAAGGCTTAAGTGATGTGCATTACCGAGAGGGCCCAGAGATACCTCTCCGACAATCGGAGTGAAAAATCCTAATCTCGAAATACGCCAACCCAACAAGTACCTTCGGAGACACCTGTAGAGCACCTTTATAATCACCCAGTTACGTTGTGCCGTTTGGTAGCACACAAAGTGTTCCTCCGGTAAACGGGAGTTGCATAATCTCATAGTCATAGGAACATGTATAAGTTATGAAGAAAGCAATAGCAACAAACTAAACGATCAAGTGCTAAGCTAATGGAATGGGTCAAGTCAATCACATCATTCTACTAATGATGTGATCCCGTTAATCAAATGACAACTCATGTCTATGGCTAGGAAACATAACCATCTTCGATCAACGAGCTAGTCAAGTAGAGGCATACTAGTGACACTCTGTTTTCCTATGTATTCACACATGTATTATGTTTACGGTTAATACAATTCTAGCATGAATAATAAACATTTATCGTGAAATAAGGAAATAAATAATAACTTTATTTTGCCTCTAGGGCATATTTCCTTCATGGTTGACCCCACACTGTGGGCAGCGCATGAGCCTGCAGCGCTCAAGCTTGGCGGGTACAACAAGGCGAGAGGGGGCTGCTTCTCAGGAGATTTCATGGCTTTGTCAGAAGGGGTCCTGAGGAGAAAATCGTCAGGAAGGAAAGCAACACGCAGAAGATCTCCAAGATAAGGTACTTACTCGTCAACGGTGATATACTTCCTCCGTTTTAACGGCCCGAAGGTGCCCTGCCATAGCTAAGGGACCCCTTTCTCTTACGGAGTTCTTCGTAGTCCATGCACAGCCGGCCGAAGCGCTGGACATGGAGGCCGACACGAGGCGCGGCTGGAGAAGTGCTCAGAGGGGCGGCCTTAGAAGTGCCAAGCTGAGGAGAGCTAGCCAGCTCTGCCTTGCAGTGACTTGTCGATGCCTCAGGAGCCCCTTCAACCGCCGCCCCAGGGCAAGAGTCACGAGACCCCGAGGTCGATGCCTCGGGAGCCCTGGACGGCATCAGCATCTCGACACCTTCACTATCGGCCCCAGCGGTGCACGCCCCCCTGCACCAACACTTGGGTCGAGCTCAACGCTAGCGTCAAGGAGAGGTACCACGACGATCGGGTTCTCACCGGGCCCCACGAGGCCAACTGGGCGCAGCCCCCACTCGTCGAAGGAGGGCATCCACTCTGCGAAGGTCATCTTGTTCGAGTAGCGGTACAAAACACAACTCTTCCTCGGCAAGTTGTCTGGCAACGGACGCCCGTCAGGACCTCAAGCACCGTTCACCGCGCCTCATGGGGGAGCTTAGACTCCTAAAGTCTCATGTGGTCCAGACTGCTGAGCAAGGCCCACATCGGCCGGGAGTGGCGCTGAAGCGGAGCGATTCGGCGCCGGATGAACTCCCTCACCACCATAGGCGCTATCACGCCATGGTCTTTGAGCCACCTCAACCCGAGCCAGACGGGGACAAGACATAGATCGGCGAGCCTCCGGTGGCACCAACCGGAGTTAGGAATGGTGGGCCCCGATGGAGAGGAGAGCATGGGGCTGAGCACTCCGGCGTCAACAAACACCCACCGTGTCCGAAACCCGCTCGTGGATGGTGGAAGCTCGAAGTCGATCCCGTCGCCAGCCGTCGTCGCCACGGCTTGAATGCTCAGGCATCCGGAGCTCTGCCGAGGATCAATCAGGTGTAGCGAGAAGAATTGTCGGAGAAGAGCCATGGAAGGAGCAATGCCTACCATGGCCTCGCAAAAAAGGCGAAGACGGCAAGAAGGGTCATGGATTGGGGATCAAGGTGCAACACGTGGATCTGATAATGGGAAAGCACTGCGTTGAGGAAGGCGGAGAAAGGAGGGACCAAGCCGGCCCAGAGGGAGTTGATGAAGAAGGGGACCTCAGTGGCCGTCCGGTCAATGCAAGCACGGGATCCAGGCCAAGCCACCATCTCTCCCCACTCATTGAAGCTGGATGCGAGCATGGGACGCACCTTGCCCATGGCCTCATCGTTGAGAACCAGCGATCGGCCTACTGCAGGCTCGGCGGCCGGGGACGCACTAGCCGAAGACAGAGGCTTCTTCCCCTTATCCGCTTGCGTCGACGCCATGGCGATGGGGCGAGCAGAGCTAAGGTCAAATTGGAAAGAGGAGCATAGTCTGGGGGAAGCAGAACAACTGGAGGAGAATGGAGCAAGCGATGGAAGAATAACCATGTAGACCGCGGTGGCCGTTTAGCCAGGCGGGTATCAAGGCAGCATGGGGAAGTGGAGACGCCCACGTCCAATCAACCGCCACGCATCGACCAAGGCCGCAGGCTATTGGGGCTCGCGTTGCTCCATGCTTCACCTTTGGCTTCGCCTCGAAGCCAAGCCCGAGCGCGCCTTGGGCCCGGGGGCTACTGTCGGCATTCTGGGAACGGGGGCCCCAGACTTGCCTGCCTGCGGCCCACGGCGTGACTTCGCTAGCAGGCCTGTACGGCCCATCTTCATCAACAAGGAATCAAGACCCTCGCGAGGAGCCAAGCCTCGTGAGGCGGACGACATGAGACCTCCTTAGGAGCGGCCTCACCAGGCTGGCTCATGAGGGAGGAGAGTTCAAGGTCGGGCAAACCTCGCGAGATTCTCGTGACGTGAGCCATGATGATCGAGACCAGGCAGGCGCCGGGCGGGCGTCAGCGCGCGCATCGTCCTTGTTTCCTCTTTGGTGCTAAGGGGGTAAGCGCATGCGCGGAGTACCGAGGCATGAAGCAAAGGCTTCCATATTGGTGCAACGAGTCCAAGACCAGAAGGACGGCAAGACAGAGGTCACCGTGGAGCCCAAGACGGTGTCACCACCAGAGCCTTTGGCAGGCGAAGACTGCTTTTGTCATGATAGCTTGTACTAGCTGTCCCCCTTAAAACTGGCCGTTGTTGTCTCCCTTCCCGCTCAATATTTAGGGAGAGGACCAAGGCCAATATAAATAGAACTAGCCACCACCGTAGCTAGGGGAAGAGAGATATGAGATTGGAGCCACCACATCCTTGGCAGCACACCCACCAAGCACAAGAACACCTCAACCTCAAGAGGCTATTCTTCCCCTTGTACTGTTCATCCTCAGCCCAAGAGGCAATCCACCACCACACTGGAGTAGGGGTATTACACCACAACGGTGGCCCGAACCAGTATAAATCTTGTGTCCTTTGTGTTGCGAGTTCTTCGAGTTAGTTTGTGAGATCTTAGCTAAGTTAGGACGTGGACCGATAGGGGGGAGATCTTCGCACGCACCCCAGTGTTTGAACCTTAAGGGTTTTGCCGGAACCCATGATCTGACAGCGGCGAGCCTGGCCCCTCCTGGCGGGCTTTCCCCTTTTCCGCGGCCAAGAACCTCTTTACCGGCACCATGGGTGTTGCTGCGAACAATGAAGCAATGGAGGAGAAGCGAGAGGAGCAGGAAGAGATGGGTGACGGGGGCTCCGCCCCCCCTCCTCATTTATAGCAGGAGAAGGCCAACCGGCGCCCCCCATGATCACAGGTAATGATGGTTTTCTCTGCATGCAGCAGGGACTCGTCAAGTTGGGCAGTTGCCGAGGCAGCGTGGGGAAGCAGAGACGCCCACGTCCCATCAATCGCCACGAGTCAACCGAGGACGCAGGCTGTTGGGGCCCGCGGCGCTCCATACTTGCTCCTTGGCTTTGCCTCGAAGCCAAGTCCGAGCGCGCCTTGGGCCCAGGGGCTACTGTCGGCATCCTGGTAACAGGGGTCCCTAGACTTTCCTGCTTACGCCCCATGGCGTGGCTCCACCAGCGGCCGTGTATGGCCCATCTTCATCAGCGAACACTCAAGACCCTCGCGAGGGGCCAAGCCTCGCGAGGCGGACGACGCAAGACCTCCTCGGGGTCAGCTTCACCAGGCTGGCTCGCGAGGGGCGGAGAGATCAAGGCAAGGGGCACCTCGCGAGGTCCCTGTGACGCAAGCCATGATGACCAAGGCCAGGCGGGCGCCAGTGCACGTAGTGTACACGTTTCCTCTTTGGTGCTAAGGAGGCAAGCGCATGCCAGGAGTCCCGAGGCATCAGGCAAAGGTTTCCATATCAGTGCAACAAGACCAAGACCAGCAGGACGGCCGGACAGAGGTCACCATTGAGCCCAGGATGATGTCACAACTAGAGCCTTTGGCAGGCGAAGACCACCTTTTTTCTGGATAAGTTGTACTAGTTGTCTCCCTTCAAATTTGGTCATTGTTGGATCCCTTCCCGCCTACATTTGGGAAGAGGACCAGGGCCTCTATAAATAGGACTAGCCACCACAGTAGGGGGACGGGTCTCGGACCATTCAGATCCTCCCCAACCACACAAGCTCACCGAGCTCAAGGACACCTCTCCTCAGGAGGCTGTTCTTCCCTTGTACTCATTCATCCTCAGCCCAAGAGGCATTCCACCATACCACACTGGAGTAGGGTATTACACCACATCGGTGGCACGAACCAGTATATACCCTATGTCTTTGTTCTATGAGTTCGATGTGCTGAGCTTTGAGATCATGGTGAGAGCGTGAGCTAGGGGGAGGAGAGATCTTCGTGTGCACCCCAGAGTTCGAACCTCAAGTGTTTTGCCGGAACGCGAAATCCGTTAGTGGTGTTCCCGGTGGCGTGAGTTGTGAAACTATTCCACATTGTCTCAAATCAAGACCAAACTCATCACTCAAATATTCACCTCTATGATCAGATCGTAGAAACTTTATTTTATTGTTACGATGATTTTCCACTTCACTCTAAAATTCTTTGAACTTTTCAAATGTTCAGACTTATGTTTCACCAAGTAGATATACCCATATCTTCTCAAATCATCTGTGAAGGTCAGAAAATAATGATACCCGTCGCGAGCCTCAACACTCATCGGACCGCATACATCAGTATGTATTATTTCCAACAAGTCAGTTTCTCGCTCCATTGTTCTGGAGAACGGAGTCTTAGTCATCTTGCCCATGAGGCATGGTTCGCAAGTATCAAGTGATTCCAAAAGCCCATCAACATGGAGTTTCTTCATGCGCTTTACACCAATATGACCTAAATGGCAGTGCCACAAATAATTTGCACTATTATTATTAACCTTGCATCTTTCGACTTCAATATTATGAATATGTGTATCACTACAATCGAGATTCAACAGAAATAGACCACTCATCAAGGGTGCATGACCATAAAAGATATTACTTGTATAAATAGAACAACCATTATTCTCTAATTTAAATGAATAACCGCTCGCATCAAACAAGATCCAGATATAATGTTCATGCTTAACGCTGGCACCAAATAAAAATTATTCAGGTCAAAAACTATTCACGACGGTAGACGTAGATGTAGCATGCCGAGCGCGATCAAATCGACTTTGGAACCATTTCCCACGTGCATCGTCACCTTGTCCTTAGCCAATCTTCGTTTAATCTGTAGCCCCTGTTTCGAGTTGCAAATATTAGCAATAGAACCAGTATCAAATACCTAGGTGTTACTACAAGCATTAGTAAGGTACACATCAATAACATGTATATCAAATATACCTTTAACTTTGCCATCCTTCTTATCCGCCAAATACTTGGGGCAGTTCCGCTTCTAGTGACCAGTACCTTTGCAGTAGAAGTACTCAGTCTTAGGCTTAGGTCCAGACTAAGGTTTCTTCATTTGAGCAGCAACTTGCTTGCCATTCTTCTTGAAGTTCCCCTTCTTACCTTTGCCCTTTTTCTTGAAACTAGTGGTCTTTTTAACCATCAACACTTGATGCTCCTTCTTGATTTCTACCTCCGCAGCCTTTAGCATCGCGAAGAGCTCAGGAATTGTCTTATCCATCCCTTGCATATTATAGTTCATCACGAAGCTTTTGTAGCTTGGTGGAAGTGATTGAAGAAATCTGTCAATGACACTATCATCAGGAAGATTAACTCCCAGTTGAGTCATGTGGTTGTGGTACCTAGACATTCTGAGTATATGTTCACTGACAAAACTATTCTCCTCCATTTTGCAGCTATAGAACTTATTGGAGACTTCATATCCCTCAATTCGGGCATTTTCTTAAAATATTAACTTCAACTCCTGGAACATCTCATATGCTCCATGACCTTCAAAACGTCTTTGAAGTCCCGATTCTAAGCCGTAAAGCATGTCACACTGAACTATCAAGTAGTCATCAGCTTTGCTCTGCTAGATGTTCACAACGTCTGGAGTTGCTCCTGTAGTAGGTCTTGCACCTAGCGGTGCTTCTAGGACGTAATTCTTCTGTGCAGCAATGAGGATAATCCTCAAGTTACGGACCCAGTCCGTGTAGTTGCTACCATCATCTTTCAACTTAGCTTTCTCTAGGAACGCATTAAAATTCAAAGGAACAGTGGCACGGGCCATTGATCTATAACAACATAGACATGCAAAACCTATCAGGTACTAAGTTCATGATAATTTAAAGTTCAATTAATCATATTACTTAAGAACTCCCTCTTAGATAGACGTCCCTCTAGTCATCTAAATGATCACGTGATCCAAATCAACTAAACCATGTCGGATCATCACGTGAGATGGAGTTGTTTTCAATGGTGAACATCACTATGTTGATCATATCTACTATATGATTCACTTTCAACCTTTCGGTCTCAGTGTTTCGAGGCCATATCTGCATATGCTAGGCTCGTCAAGTTTAACCCGAGTATTCTGCACATGCAAAACTGGCTTGCACCCATTGTATGTGAATATAGAGCTTATCACACCCGATCATCATGTGGTGTCTCGGCACGACGAACTGTAGCAATGATGCATACTCAGGGAGAACACTTATACCTTGAAATTTAGTGAGGTATCATCTTATAATGCTACCGCCGTACTAAGCAAAATAAGATGCATAAAAGATAAACATCACATGCAATCAAAATATGTGACATGATATGGCCATCATCATCTTGTGCCTTTGATCTCCATCTCCAAAGGACCGTCATGATCTCCATCGTCACCGGCTTGACACCTTGATCTCCATCGTAGCATCGTTGTCGTCTCGCCAACTATTGCTTCCACGACTATCACTACCGCTTAGTGATAAAGTAAATCAATTACATGGCGATTGCATTTCATACAATAAAGCGACAACCATAAGGCCCCTGCCAGTTGCCGATAACTTCTACAAAACATGATCATCTCATACAACAATTTATATCTCATCACGCCTTGACCATATCACATCACAACATGCCCTGCAAAAATAGGTTAAACATCCTCTAATTTATTGTTGCAAGTTTTACGTGGCTGCTACAGGCTTCTAGCAAGAACCGTTCTAACCTACGCATCAAAACCACAACAATTTTTCGTCAAGTGTGCTGTTTTAACCTTCAACAAGGACCAGTCGTAGTCAAACTCGATTCAACTAAAGTTGGAGAAACAGAAACCCACCAGCCACCCGTGTGCGAAGCACGTCGGTAGAATCAGTCTCATGATCGCGGTAATGTAATGTCGGTCCGGGCCGCTTCATCCAACAATACCTCCAAATGAAAGTAAGACGTTGGTGGTAAGTAGTATGACTATGCAACTCATTGTGTTCTACTCGTGCATATAACTTCTATGCATAGACCTGGCTCGGATGCCATTGTTGGGGAATGCAGTATTTCAAAAAATTTACCTACTATTATGCAAGATCTATCTAGGATATGCATCGCAACAAGACGAGAGAGTGTGTCCACGAACCCTCGTAGACCGAAAGCGGAAGCGTTTAGTAACGTGGTTGATGTAGTCGAACGTATTCACGATCCAACTGATCCAAGTACCGGATGTACGGCACCTCCATGTTTAGCACACATTCAGCATGATGACGTCCTTCGAGCGCTTGATCCAGTTGAGGACGAGGGAGAGTTCCGTCAGCACGACGGCGTGGTGACGGTGATGGTGAAGTTACCGGCGCAGGGCTTCTCCTAAGCACTACGACGATATGACTGAGGTGTGTAACTGTGAAGGGGGCACCGCACACGGCTAAGAGAAGACTTGGGTTGCCTTGGGGTGCCCCTGCCCCCGTATATAAAGGAGGGAGGAGGAGGCCGGCGGCCAGGGAGGAGGCGTGCCAAGGGGGGCATCCTACTAGGACTCCAAACTTAGTAGGAATCGCCCCCCTTTTCCTAATCCAAGAGGGGGAAGGAGGGAAGGAGAGGGAGAGGGGAGGGAAGGGGGCCGCGCCCCCTCCCCTTAGTCCAATTCGGACTGCCCTTGGAGGGCCCACCTTGTGGCCTTCCCTCTCCTTCTCCCATATGGCCCATAACTTCCCCGGGGGTTCCGGTAACCCCTCGGTTCCCTGATAAATATATGAAACGTCCGGAAACCATTCCGGTGTCTAAATACCTTCATCCAATATATCAATCTTTACCCCTTGACCATTTCGAGACTCCTCGTCATGTCTGTGATCTCATTCGGGACTCCGAACAAACTTCGTTCATCAAATCACATAACTCATAATACAAATCGTCATCGAACGTTAAGCATGCAGACCCTACGGGTTTGAGAACTATGTAGACATGACTGAGACACATCTCCAGTCAATAACCAATAGCGTAACCTAGATGCTCATATTGGCTCTTACATATTCTACGAAGATCTTTATCGATCAAACCGCATAACAACATATGTCATTCCCTTTATCATCGGTATATTACTTGCCTGAGATTCGATCGTCGATATCATCATACCTAGTTCAATCACGTTACCGGAAAGTCTCGTTACTCGTTCCGTAATGCATCATCCTATAACTAACTCATTATTCACATTACTTGCAAGGCTTACAGCGATGTGCATTACGGAGAGGGCCTAGAGATACCTCTTCGATACACGGAGTGAGAAATCCTAATCCAACTCGACAAACACCATCAGAGACACCTATAGAGCATCTTTATAATCATCCAGTTATGTTGTGACGTTTGATAGCACACAAGGTGTTCCTTCGGTATTCGGGAGTTGCATAATCTCATAGTCACAGGAATATGTATAAGTCATGAAGAAAGCATTAGCAATAAAACTTAACGATCATTATGCTAAGCTAACAAATGGGTCTTGTCCATCACATCATTCAATAATGATGTGACGCAGTTCATCAAATGAAAACACATGTCTATGGTTAGGAAACTTAACCATCTTTGATTAACGAGCTAGTCAAGTAGAGGCATACTAGGGACACTCTTTTTGTCTATGTATTCACACATGTACCAAGTTTCCAGTTAATACAATTCTAGCATGAATAATAAACATTTATCATGATATAAGGAAATATAAATAATAACTTTATTATTTCCTCTAGGGCATATTTCTGTCAGAAATTGCTTACCTCTCTTGTCTTATTTGGAATCGGCGATATTGTAGGATTAAGCGGCCCGGACCAACCTTCTCCACGCACAAGAGACCAGTTCCACCGGCAAACATGCAACTTGTTTTGCATAAGCTAGCTAGCGGGTGTCCGTCTCTCCTGGTTTTGTTGAATCTAATTTGATGAAGAAGGTCCTTGTAGAAGGTTAAAAGGAAACTTGATTATCACTGTTGTGGCTTTGTGTAGGTAAGAACGGTTCTTGCGAGTTGCCCATAGTAGCCACGTAAAATTTGCAACAACAAAGTAGAGGACGTCTAACTTATTTTTGCAGGGCATGTTGTGATGTGGTATGGCCAAAACGTGATGTGATATATGTTCATGTATGAGATGATCATGTTTTGTAATAGGTTCACGACTTGCATGTTGATGAGTACGACAACCGGTTTAACCCAAGTATTTTGCATGTGTAAAACTGGCTTACACTCTATGTCATTACCACATCATAGGAGACTGAAAGGTCGAACATGAGTCATATAGTAGATATGATCAACATGGAGATGTTCACCATTGATGACTACCCCATCTCATGTGATGATCGGACATGGGTTAGTTGATGTGGATCATGTACCACTTGGACAACTTGAGGGATGTTGATTTAAGTGGGAGTTCATTAGTAATTTGATTAACTGAACTAATTATCATGAAGTTAGTCTTAATAGTCTTTGCCAAATTTATGTTGTAGATCAATGGCCCGAGCTGTAGTTCCCCTGAATTTTAAAGCGTTCCTAGAGAAAGCTAAGTTGAAAGATGATGGAAGAAACTATGTCGATTGGGTCTGTAACTTGAGGATTATTCTCATTGCTGCATAGAAGGCGTATGTCCTTAATGCACCGCTTGGTGATGCACCCCCTTAAGGCTCACCTTTAAATGTTATGAATGTCTGGCAGGCATGTTCTGATGGCTACTCGATAGTTCAGTGCGCCATGCTTTACGGCTTAGAACCGGGGCTCCAAAGATGTTTTGAGCACCACAGAGCATATGAGATGTTCGAGGAGCTAAAATTGGTATTTCAAGCTAATGCCCGGGTTGAGAGGTATGACACCTTCAACAAGATGGAGGATAACAGTTATGTTAGTGAGCATGTACTCAGAATGTCTTGGTTTCACAACTGCTTGACTCAGTTTGGAGTTAATCTTCCAGATGACACGTTCATTGACAGAGTTCTACAGTCACTGACACCATGCTATAAGGGCTTTGTGATGAACTATAATATGCAAGGGATTGCGAAAATGATTCCCGAGCTCTTCGCGATGCTTAAGGCCACGGAGGTCGAAATCAAGAAGGAGCATCAAGTGTTGATGGTTAAAAAGACCACTAGTTTCGAGAAAGGCAAGGGAAACAAATGGAACTTTAAGAATAATGGCAAGATAGTTGCCGCTCCCGTGAAGAAACCCAAGGATGGACCCAAACCTGAGACTGAGTGCTTCTACTATAAGGGGAATGGTCACTGGAAGCAGAACTGCCCCAAGTACTTGGCAGATAAGAAGGCTGGCAACTTCGACAAAGGTATATGTGATATACATGTTATTGATGTGTAGCTTACTAGTGCTCATAGTAGCGCCTGGGTATTTGATATTGGTTCGGTTGCTAATATTTGTTACTCGAAACAAGAGCTATGGAATAAACGAAGACTTGCTAAGGATGAGTTGACGACACGCGTCGGAAATGGTTCCAAGGTTGATGTGATCACCATCGGCATGCTACCTCTAGATATACCTACGAGATTAGTTTTAAACCTAAATAGTTGTTATTTGGTGCCTGCATTGAGCATGAACATTATATCTGGATCTTGTTTATTGCAAGACTGTTATTCATTTAAGTCAGAGAATAATGGTTATTCTATTTATATGAGTAACATCTTTTATGGTCATGCACCCCTTATGAATGGTTTATTCTTATTGGATCTCCATCCTAGTAATACACATATTCATAATATTGATGCCAAAAGATACAAATTTAATAATGATAGTACCACATATTTTTGGCACTAACGCTTAGGTCATATTGGTGTAAAGCGCATGAAGAAACTCCATGTTGATGGACTTCGGAATCTCTTGATTATGAATCATTTGAGACATGTGAACCTTGGCTCATGCACACAATGACTAAAACTCCATTCTCTGGAATAATGGAGCGAGATAGTGACTTATTGGAAATAATACATACCGATGTATGCCGTCCGATGAGTGTTGAAGCACGCGGTGGATATCGGTATTTTATTACTTTCACAGATGATTTGAGTATATATGGGTATATTTACTTAATGAAACACAATTATGAAACATTTGAAAAGTTCAAGCAATTTCAGAGTGAAGTGGAGAATCATCGTAATAAGAAATTTTTTATGATCTAATCATGGAGGTGAATATTTGAGTTACGAGTTTGGTATGCATTTAAGACAATGTGGAATTGTTTCACTGCTCACGCCACCTGGAACACCACATCGTAATGGTGTATCCGAACATTGTAATCATACTCTATTGGATATGGTGCATTCTATGATGTCTATTACCAATTTGCCACTATCATTTTGGGGTTATGCATTAGAGACAACCGCATTCACTTTAAATAGGGCACCGTCTAAATCCGTTGAGATGACACTGTATGAGTTATGGTTTGGTAAGAAACCTAAGCCGTCGTTTCTTAAAGGTTGGGGATGCGACGCTTATGTCAAGAGGCTTCAGCCTGTTGAGCTCAAACCCAAAGCGGAGAAGTGCGTCTTCATAGGATACCCTAAAGAGACCATTCGGTATATGAAATGTCTCCAACGTAGCTATAATTTTTGATTGTTCCATGCTATTATATTACCATTCTTGGATGTTTTACAATCATTGTATAGTCATTTTATATCATTTTTGTACTAACCTATTGACATAATGCCCAGTGCTAGTTGCTGTTTTTTGCATGTTTTTTACATCAAGGGAAATCAATGCCAAATGGAGTCCAAATGCAGCGAAACTTTTTGTGGATTTTTCTGGACCAGAAGACATCCAGTGGGCCAAAGATGTACCGAAGAGGGAGCCCGAGGTGAGCACAAGACACCATGGTGCGCCTGGAGGCCCAGGCACGCCCTGGTGGGTTGTGCCCACCTTGGTGGCCTCCCGAACCGCCTCTTTCCTTTATAAATACCCCAATATTCCAGAAACCCTAGGGAGTCGACGAAAATCAATTCCAGCCGCCACAAGTTCCAGAAACGATCAGATCCAATCTAGACACCATCACGAAGGGGTTCATCATGTCCATTGGTGCATCTCCAATGATGCATGAGTACTTCTTTGTAGACCTACGGGTCGATAGTTAGTAGCTAGATGGCTTCCTCTCTCTCTCTCTCTCTCTCTCTCTCTTGATTCTCAATACAATGATCTCTTCGAGATCCATATGTTTTAACTCTTTTTGCGGTGTGCTTGTTGGGATCCGATGAACTTTGAGTTTATGATTAGATCTATGTTTTTATTCATGAAAGTTATTTGAGTCTTCTTTGATCTCTTATATGCATGATTGTTTATAGCCTCGTATTTCTTCTCCGATAATTAGGTTTTGTTTGGCCAACTTGATCTATTTATCTTGCAATGGGAAGAGGTGCTTTGTAGTGGGTTCGATCTTACGGTGCTTGATCCCAGTGACAGAAGGGGAAGCGACATGTATGTATTATTGCTATTAAGGATAACAAGATGGGGTCTATTTCTACATAAATAGATCTTGTCTACATCCTGTCATCGTTCTTATTGCATTACTCCGTTTCTCCATGAACTTAATACACTAGATGCATGTTGGATAGCGGTCGATGTGTGGAGTAATAGTAGTAGACGCAGGCAGGAGTCGGTCTACTAATCTTGGATGTGATGCCTATATAATGATCATTGCCTGGATATCGTCATTATTATTTGAAGTTCTATCAATTGCCCTACAGTAATTTTGTTTACCCACCGTTTGCTATTTTTCTCGAGAGAAGCCACTAGTGAAACCTACGGCCCCCGGGTCTCTTCTTTATTATATTTCCCTTCGCGATCTATTTTTATTTGCTTTTATTTTCAAATCTATCAAACCAAAAATACAAAAATACCTTGCTGCACTTTATTTTATTTGGCAATCTATCAGTCAATTTATTACAACTTTCTCACGTCTGTTTGTGAATTTCTGGCGTCGTTGCCCGAAAGGGATTGAAAAGCCCTTTAATACATCGGGTTGCGAGTGTTTCTTATTTGTGTGCAGGTGCCATACACGTAGTGTTGCATTGTTCCCTCACTGGTTCGATAACCTTGGTCTCATCACTAAGAGAAATACCTACCGTTGTTGTGCTGCATTATCCCTTCCTCTTTGGGCAAATACCGTCGTAGTTCAAGCAAACATCAGTATACATTCTACCACAGATCCCGGGGCAAGATCTTTGTTGCCAAGAATAGGTCCTTTCTAGAGAAGGAGTTTCTCTCGAAAGAAGTGAGTGGGAGGAAAGTAGAACTTGATGAGGTAATCATACCTTCTCTCGAATTGGAAGGTAGCACATCACAGAAAGCAGTTCCCGTGATACCTACACCAAACGAAGAGGAAGCTAATGATGATGATCATGAAACTTTATATCAAGTTACTACTGAACTTTGTAGGTCATCCAGGGCACGTTCCGCACCAGAGTGATACAGTAATCTAGTCCTGGAAATTATGTTGTTAGACAATGGAGAAACTAAGAACTATGAAGAAGCTATGATGAGCTCGGATTCTGACTATTGGCTTCAGGCCATGAAATCCGAGATAGGATCCATGTATGAGAACAAAGTATGGTCTTTGGTGGACTTGCCCGATGATTGATAAACCATTGAGAATAAATGTATCTTTAAGAAGAAGACATACAAGGATGGTAATGTGTCCGTCTATAAAGCTCGAGTTGTCGCCAAGGGTTTCTGACAAGTTCAAGGGGTTGACTACAATGAGACTTTCTCACCTGTAGTGATGCTTAAGTCCGTTAGACTTGTGTTAGCAATTTCCGCATTTCATGATTATGAGATCTGACAAATGGATGTCAAAACGGCATTCCTTAACGGTTTTCTAATGGAAGAGTTGTATATGATGCAACCAAAAGGTTTTGTTGATCCAAAGGATGCTAACAAAGTATGCAAGCTCCAGTGATCCATCTATGGACTGGTGCAAGCATCTCGGAGTTGGAATATACACTTTTATGAGGCTATCAAAGCTTTTGGTTTTATACAAACTTACGGAGAAGCTTGTATTTATAAGTAAATGGGTGGGAGCTTTGTAGCATTTCTAATATTATATGTGTATAATGTGTCATTGATTGGAAATGATATAGAATTTGTGGAAAGCATAAAATGATATTTGGACAAGAGTTTTTCAATGAAAGACCTTGGGAAATCTTCTTACATATTGGGCATCAAAATCTATAGAGATAGATGAAGTTGCCTAATAGGACATTCACAAAGCACATACTTTGACCAAGTTCTAAAGAAGTTTAAGATGGACCAGTCAAAGAAAGGGTTCTTGACTATGTTGCAAGGTGTGAAGTTGAGTAAGACTCAAAGCCCGACCACAACAAAAGGTAGAGAAAGGATGAAAGTCATCCCCTATGCCTCAGCCATAGGCTCTATAATGTAAGCCATGTTGTGTACCAGACCTGATGTGTGCCTTGCCATAAGTCTGGCGGGGAGGTACCAAAGTGATCCAGGAGTAGATTACTGGACAGCGGTCAATAATATCTTGAAGTACGTGAAAAAGACTAATGGCATGTTTCTCATTTATGGGGGTGACAAAGAGCTCATCATAAAGGGTTACGTCGATGCTAGCTTCGACACAGATCCGGAGGACTCTAAATCTCAAACTGGATACATATTTATATTAAATGGTGGAGCGGTTAGTTGGTGTAGTTCCAAACGGAGCATCATGGCGGGATCTACATGTGAAGCGGAGTATATAGCTGCTTCAGAAGCAGCGCAAGAAGGACCCTGGGTGAAGGAGTTCATATCCAATCTAGGTGTAATACCTAGTGCATCAGATCCAATGACTATTTTTGGTGACAACACTGGAGCTATTGCCATTGCCAAGGAGCCCAGGTATCACAAGGGAACCAAGCACATCAAGCATCGTATCAACTCCATTCGTAATTATCTTAAGGATGGAGAGATAGAACTTTGCAAAGTACATACAAATCTGAATGTGGCAGACCCGTTGACTAAACCTCTTCCATATGTGTTAGATTCATAACTATGTAAACTAGATTATTGACTCTAGTGCAAGTGGGTGACTGGTGGAAATATTCCCTAGAGGCAATGATAAATTGGTTATTATCATATTTCCTTATTCTTGAGAAATGTTTATTATTCATTATAGAATTGTATTGACCGAAAACTTAAATACATGTGTCAATAGATAAACAAATACTACATCCTTAGTGAGCCTCTACTAGACTAGCTCGTTGATCAAAGATGGTTAAGGTTTCCTAACCATAGACATGAGTTGTTATTTGATAACGGGATCACATTATTAGGAGAATGATGTTTTGGAAAAGACCCAACCTTAAGCTTAGCAGTTGATCGTATCCATTTATCGTTATAGTTTTCTTCATGTCAAGTATCTACTCCTAAGACCAAGAGATCGTGCAACTCCCTGACACTAGAGGAATACTTATTGTGTATCCAAATGTCACTTCGTAACTGGGTGATCATAAAGGTGCTCTACAGGTATCACCGAAGCTGTTTGTTGGGTTGGCATGGATCGAGACTGGGATTTGTCACTCCATGTGACCGAGAGATATCTCTGGGCCCTCTCGGTAATACAACATCGTGAAGAGCTCGCAAGCAATGTGCCTAATGAGTTAGTCACAAGATCTTGTATTACGGAATGAGTAAACATACTTGTTGGTAACGAGATTGAACTAGGTATGGAGATACTGATGATCGAATATCAAGAAAGTAACATATCACCAAATAACGGGAATTGCATACGGGATTCACTACAAAAAAAAGACACATCCGTGACATTTTGGGCCGAACAATTTTTTTTCTGTCATACCAATGACACTTCTATGATGATAATTGTGACAAAACCCGGTATCACCATAGATGTGGTGGGCTCCTACTTCTATGACAAAAAATCATGACAGAAAATGGACTTTTCGTCCTGGGCGGGCCGGAGACGCAGCTGCATGACATTCTTTGGGTCGTCCATGACGGAAAAAACTGTGGTAGAAGCGAGGGCGAGGAAAATATCGGGGTGTTCCCGGTTACGCTGGGTGGTAGGGGTCGAGCGATGCATTGAGGTTTGCACGTTTCTCGCGTACACGCACACGCATGGGTGCAAGGCGTTGGGCTCTAACTGAAACCGAGCGAGGCGTTCGCCTACTGAACCCAAGTGATTGCACTGCAGGCTACGCGTTACTGAACCCGAGCGATCGATCGATGGTTGTTAACTGAACCCGATCGAGCGATTCCTTCGCTATTGCTGCTAACTAAATCCAATCGATGCTGCCTCTGGATGACCAGTGAGCGTTGCTGGGGGTTTGGATGAACAGTTCCCGGTGGGGGTGGATGAACAGGACCCCGTGGTGTTGCCTCTGGATGAACATGACCCCGATCGATCGACTCGGTTGGGGCTGGATGAACAGGACCCCGTGGAGGGCTGGATGAACAGGACGACCCCGTGGAGGGCTGGATGAATAGTAGATGGTGGAGGGCTGGATGAACAGTAGCCATGGAGGGGTGGTTGAACAGGGGACCATGGAGAGGGCTGGTTGAATCGTAGCCGGTGGAGTAGCGCACGGTGGAGGCTAGATGAACAGGAGCCCGTGGATGAACAGTCGCAGGTGGAGGCTGGAGGAGGTCGACGTGGATGAACAGTAGCCCGTGGAGGCTGGAGGGGGTCGACGGTGGAGATGAACAGTATCTCGTGGAGTCCCATTTTGCGGTACGCCACACCCCTCCTGATGAACATGACCGTTTCCTCCGTTCTGCGGTACGCCAGGCCTCGTTTCCATCGACTGTTCCGTCCAAGCCGGTTGGCTCCCACGTGTTCCGTTGCCTCCCGATGAACACGACGCATTCTGTTGCCTTCCCATGAACACGATGACGACGCTGTTGTGTTTTTTGCGGGCGACGACGATGCTGTTTCTCTGTTCCGACCCAGCCATGTACACGAGCCCTGGGCGTACGTATGTGCAAGTAGGCGTTCGAGACCCCGCCCATATGTATGTACGTGGTCCTATTTTCTTTCTTGCACACTGGCCATTGTATGTACGTGTACATGCTACGTGCGTGCCTCTACTACAACACGTCCGTGACTCTATATGGACCAGTATGTACGTACATGTTTGCGACCAGAATGACAACGCTATGTACGCTTCGACCAGGTGGGTCCTGACTGTCAGGCACTTCCTTGCTTGCGAAGATGTAGCTGGTGGGTCCTAGCAGTCAGGTGGCGAATCATTTTTTGCCTGGACAAACTTCCTTGTGTGTGAAGATGTAGCTGGTAGGTCCCAGCAGTTAGGGGGAAACGTTTTTTTTGTGAAATACGGTTGCCCGTCCGGTGGGTCCCTGTTGTCAGGTGGAGGAATCATTATTTTCCGCGTAATAAGGACGCAGTTCCTTGCTGCTGCCATGGATCCAGCTGTCAGCCTCTCCACATACAGTCCACGTCCGATGGAAGCCGTTCCTTGACCACATTGACCACACCGCGTTGAGAGCACCAGGGCGGTGGACGACGGCGAGGCCTAGGAAGGGGACGACGCAGATCCGGGGAAGACGCGGCAGTGGATGCCCATGCATAGAGGAGTATGAGGGTTCACTGGTTCGCTGCAGTGTGAGGTTGCCGTCGCTGCAGAATAATAGGGGGTGTGGGTGAGTAGGGGGATGGCCTGGCCAGCAGTGGGAGTAGTAGGGGCGGTGAGGCCTCTGCGGCATCGCGGTCGGCCATGGGAGGCAGGAGCACGAGGCACGATCGACGCTGGTTTGGGCGGCTGGAGCAAGAAGAACAGAGGTTGAAGAAGCACTACAGCCGTTGGATGGACATTGTACGGTGACTGGAGCTAGAATCATGCATATTGACTAAGTTGACAAAGCCCTCCGTCCCCATCAACTTAGTAGGCCCACAAGTCAGCCTCCCACTATACTGGGTCCCAGCTAGGAGGGGGAGTATTCATTTTTTTTAGCGTAATAAGGAGGCACTTCCTTGCGTGCGAAGATATAGCTAGTGGGTCCGAGCTGTCAGCGGCAGTAACATTTTTTTCGCGAAATACAGAGGCCCTTTCGGTGGATCCCAGATGTCAGGTGGAGGAATCATTATTTTGCACGTAATAAGGAGGCATTTCCTTGCGTGCGGCCGTGGACCCAGCTATCAGCCTCTCCATGAATAGTCCACTTCAGATGCATGTCGGTCGCTGACCACGTTGACCAGGCCACGCCGAGAGCACTAGGGCGGTGGACGATAGCGAGGCCTAGGAAGGGAACGACACAGAGCCAGGGAAGACTTAATAGTTATTTCCCACATGGAGGGGAGTACGACTGTATGAGGGTTTACTGGTTCGTCTGCCGTCGCCGGAGAATAACAGCAGTGTGGGTGAGTAGAGGGATGGCTAGGCCAGCGATGGGAGTACGGTGGGGCGGTGAGGCCTGTGCGGCAGCACAGCCGGCCTTGAGGAGGAGGGAGCAGGCAGTCCCGCCGACGCTTGTTTGAGCGGCTGGAGCAGGAAGAGCAGAGATTGAAGAAGCACGACGGCCGTTGGATGGACATCCAACAGTCATTGCTTGTGCGTCAACCTTTTTTTAGGAAAGCCTCAAATCTGTGGAAAATAGCATACAACCCATCTGCCATTATTTCTAATAATTTAAAGCCCATTTGCTAATTCTTAAGGTTTTTTTGGTGCCCATATTCTTTTTGTTAGCATTACAACCCATATTGTGGCCACGGTTAAAAAATTATACGAATTTTTGCATATTTCGGTGCGGTCCGAACTATTTTTAATGCCGAAAATTCGAGTCACATTCAAACTGATTTTAAAAATAAATGTATATCAATATAAAATCCAGCAAATTGTCCAGCATAAAAATCAATGCAATTTAAAATCTCGAAATGAGAAAAAGAAATTTGAAACTAATTGCCGGTTTGATGTGTTTTAAAAATGTACATCCATTTCTCATTACTGATAGGCCATTTTCTCGGCTAGCTGAATGAAGCTCTCCTCGTCTTGAAAGATTTGCAGCCCAACAGGCCTGCCAAAGCGACTTACTTGACAAATCACAAAAATACTGGGCTAGCCATTTTAAGAAAGAAAAAAAATTACTGGGCTGGTCTGTGGTAAACATGCAAGAGAAGGTTGTCTAGACAGGCCAGAGTGCCCCGCACAGCCTAGTTGACACCCTGCTTCCGTCTCAAAATACCACTCCAATTATGGCGATTCATAAAAATGCCACTGCCATTTCCAAACTTTGAAAAATGCCACTGTAATTTTTGCAAACTTTGGAAAAAGCCACTTCAATTTGCAAACTTTGAAAAACGCCACTCTAGACTTTGAAAAATGCCACTAGAAATTGCATGAAATGGCATTTTTCAAAGTTTGGAAATTGCAGTGGCATTTCTCGGAAACACCAGATTTGGAGTGGCATTTATCAATCAACTCGAAACAAAAAAAACTGGGTGAGCTGCTGGGTCCATGGTGTAAGCCGCTCGTTGCAATTCTCTTGTTTATTGACTACGTTGACAATGGCATGAGACCCAGATGTCATAAATCCATTAGGAGGAGACATTTTTTATTGGCTTGAAATAAGGAGGCACTTGCTTGCGTACTGCCATGACCTTGGCGGGTCCCTGTTGTCATCCTCTCCACGTACAATCATCTCCTGATTGTGTATGCATCAACTAGGTAGGCCCACAAGTCAGCCTTTAAACCCGTGGAGGACAAATACAACCCATTTAACAAAAATAACAGCCCATTCCATACGTTCAAACGGAAAGTTCAACATAGAGCAAGTACAGGTCTGATCCACATATAGAGTACTAAACTTCCACGTTGACAACCAACATAGCCAAGTTAACTATCTACTCCCACTAATACTCTAGTAGCGTACAAGTACTAACTTACTCTTAGCTAACTAGACGATGTCGGCCGCCATCTGTGGTACACGCTAAACACCGGCACCGGCGTCCTCCGCCTTGCCTCGGACTTGCCAGAGGTGCGATAGGCGTGGCCCTTTCCATGCCGGCATGGTCCACCGAAGCTTCGGCTTCTAAGTGGGAAACCCACTTGATGAGCTGGTAGTAAAAATCAGCATCGCGAACGCGTGCGTGCCCGACAGCCTCCATGGATATTTACCGGGCGCCGGCCTCCATGTAGTCGGCCCAGTTGCAGGCGCTATGTTCGCGACTCAGAGCGTCGGTGCGCTACTGCTCCATGTCCCACCGGCGATGCAAATCGGCAATACGCTGCTCCTCCGCCAGGCGGTCGCGCTCCAACAACTCCTAATAGTTCTCATTGCCATCTAAAGACCGATAGAATGCCTCCTCCTTCTGTCTTCCCTCTGGTGAAAAACCGAACACTAGTTCCGGCGGTGACCGCCTCCGGTGTCGCCTATCGCAGACTGGCGGGGGTATGGTGGACGTGGCGAGAGCAAGGATAAGTGGCGAGCGACGTCGGGCTGGTGGGGGCTTATGAGGATAGGGCGAGTTGGGTGATGGTGCCCCGGAGAAGCCCGGGAAACAGTAATTATAGGCGGAAGGTCAGCAAACTAGCGTGTCACGGGAAATGCGACGGTCGTTGCGGTCATCGGAATTCAATGCATAAGCAGGCATGGCTTAGCACGCCAGCTTGCCGTGGAAAACTAGAAAAACTTAAATTATGAATGTGCCGTCCCGTCCTGTCAGTGGTGCGTCCTGTCCATGCTGGGTCACACGCTGGCATGATGGTCAAACGAGTGCACTCGAATCATCCAGATGAGGTACTCCCTCCTTGTCAAAAATGATTCCACCACTCATCATCTACCTTGGTTGGTTAGATTTTTGAATTAAGCCCTGCAAACCGGAAAGGAGGTAGTACGTGCGTGATCAGCTATTTATTTCTGTAGGATCGAGTAGGTCGTTTTTTGAATTGAGCCCTACAAACCGGAAAGGAGGTAGTACGTGCCTGATCCGCTATTTATCCGTGTAGGATCGAGTAGGTTGGATAGTGTACGTGTAGGATCGAGTAGGTCGGATGGTGTACGTGTATGCTTGCAATAGCTGATGAACGTTCATTGGGAGATAAGGCATTTGCGAACGTTTTTGCTGGTAGTTTCTTCAGATTCGCATGGCATTTTCTTCAGAGCAGCTTGTCAGTTTCTTCAGAGGTAGACATTTTTATTCAAAAAACTACCACTTCGGATCTTGCGTCGGAACTAAAACTGCCTGGAGCGCATTAGGAGGCTAGCTAGTGATCGATCAGTAACTTGTAAACACTGAGTGAACGGAAATAAGGAACTGTTAGTAACTTGTAAATACTGAGAACAAAAAAATAAGGATCATGTTGTGCACAGCAGTAAGAGCCGATCCGTTCAAAATTTTCAAACGAGACTCACAGGCCTGGCATTATAATATGTTCAGATTAGCAGCCCAAATTCAAAACCAACTAGTACAGTTCCCATACATAAGATCAACATGTTAATGCATCTCAATGATTCACAGATCATATATAAATATGTAACTCCAAAAGCAAGGATCAAGAAAAAACGTCTGTTCTTCCTACTAACATGGATACTTCTCTTGGCCAACATTCAGTACAGACTGAAAGACAAATTTGTTTGCGAAGTCTACAATTCCTCTTGCAAACGTAAGTGGTTCACCAACAGCTGGAACCATGAGAATGAATCACACATGATGGAGGAACATCCACTGCAATATGATTTTGTCTTCTCTTGATCACACGGCGCGACTATTTTCGGAATACAAACTTTAACTTAGGCAAAATGATGCCCATTGTATAATAACACCAAAGCAGTGAAGCACCTGGTGTTGGAAAATAAATAGTACAATACTACTTTTTTGCAGTGCATGAAGTGACTATCCAATCTTTCTGTGTCTATTTCAAATGGCACTGCATGCACTGACTATACTATTCTCTTGTGCAGTTCAACCAAAATTGCGGTCACTTTGTGTGTTTGCCAAATAGCAATGGGCAGACATCTCTGTCTGCACAAATATCAAGCAGCTAGTAAACATATACCCCACCTTGTATTTTCGGTTTAAACATGTCTCTTCCGCTTAGCATTTGTCATGTTTTGCACTGGACAATTTGATATAGTCATGTTTTGCCCTGGACAATTTCATACTGAATTGATTTGCTAGTTCAGAGCAGAAATCTAGTGCCTATTCTTCATCAGACCAAGGATATCATGTTCACAGTGATGGAAGAGGTGAAATCGATACAACCGCAATTGAACATCCAATCATTGCATCCTGTCCTCCACCTCCAATGTAGGTCCACCCTGCCAACAATTTCACATGCAAACCACTAGTATTACTATATAATGAGAGTACAAAAGAGTAGCAAGATAGTAGCAAACCATGTACCTTCGTAATGAACAGCTCGTAGTGCCACCAATTGGATATAAAGGTTTGGAAGAAAACATGCTCCTAATGTTGAACCAGTTGGACTTTTTGGGCAGTTCCACTAAAATCGAGCATCCCTGTTTGCATAGATATTGAAAGTGTGATTACTATAAAAGTGGCACTAGTTGAAGCATAGACTCACAAATATAAGGATTCCAATTTCTAAATGGGAAAAGGTAGCAAGACTATTTTGAACTGAGGGAGTCCTGGACTAAGGGGTCCTCGGGCGTCCAGCCTATTATCCTTTGGGCAGGACTGATGGGCTGTGAAGACATTAAGGCCGAAGACTGCATCGTGTCCGGATTGGACTCTACTTGGCGTGGAAGGCAAGCTTGGCGATCGAAGATTCCTTCTTATGTAACCGACTCCATGTAAACCCTAGATCCCCCCGGTGTCTATATAAACCGAAGGGATAGTCCGGAAAGGACACCACATATACTCGTTACCATACCCATGTAGGCTAGACTTCTAGGGTTTAGCCATTACGATCTCGTGGTAGATCCACTCTTGTAACACTCATATTCATCAATATCAATCAAGCATGACATAGGGTTTTACCTCCATAGAGAGGGCCCGAACCTGGGTAAACATCGTGTCCCCCGTCACCTGTTACCATCGATCCTAGACGCACAGTTCGGAACCCCCTACCCGAGATCCGCCGGTTTTGACACCGATATTGGTGCTTTCATTGAGAGTTCCACTGTGCCGTCAACAAAAGGTTCTATGGCCCCTTCAATCGTCAATAATGACGCTGTCCAGGGAGGAATCTTCCTCCCCGGACAGATGTTCATATTCGGCGGCTTTGTACTGCAGGCCAACTCGCTTGGCCATCTAGAGCAGATCGACAGCTACGCCCCTGGCCATCAGGTCAGAATCAATAGCTTGAACTATGCCACGGACATCCATGGAGACCTGATCTTCGAGGGATTTGAGCCCACAGCGATCGCTCCCCCTCATCCCGATGAACGTGACTTAAATCTGTCATCAGATCACACCCAGGAGATGGTTCCTACGGCTGCGATGACCGTAGAGCCAAAGTGGTCCCCGGCATTGGAGCCGTACATGGACTCGATGCCCTGCAATATTCGCTTTAACGGAACTTCGGACTCGTGTCCGACTATAAGTTCCGGACTGTGTACCCCCGCGGACATCGAGCTAGATCGATTATCGATCTTCGAGTTCAGCGGCGCTGACGTTTTCCAGCACTCGCCTTTGGGTGACGTGCTAAAATCTTTAAAGAATTTGTCCTTGAAGAAGGACTCCCAGCTGAACTATGTCCGGTTCGAGCTAGAAACGGATGATGAGTAATTTTGCTTCCCACCCGCCACGCACTTCATAGCCACCGTCGATGACTTAACCGATGTGCTTGAGTATGGCTTCGAAGACATCAATAGTATGGACGACGATGCTGACAAGGGGCAAGGCCAAGACCCGCCATTCACTGGACATTGGACGTCTACCTCTTACTACGATATGTACATGGTTGATACGCCTAAAGAATCTGGCGAAGACAAAGAAGAGCCAGATGCGAATAAAACCTCCGAGACACACTCCAAGCACCGGTGGCCCAAACGCCGCCTCAAGCCCCACCGATCCAAGGACGGCAACACTGGCACCGGAGAAAATAGTACTCCGGGCGACGCCGAAAACAATGAAGATCCTGTCGGGGCTACATCCAAACAGGAACACGACATCAGGCAAGACAACCCTGACGAAGAGGCCATAGAAGATGACTCGGGGGATGATAGTTACCGAGGAGGAGACAAGCCTTGGCAATGAAGACTTCATCGTGCCTGAAGATCCTATCGAGCAGGAGCGCTTTAAGCTTCAGCTCATAGCCATGGCAAGGAGCCTGAAAAATAAACAACAACAGCTTCAAGCTGAACAAGACATGCTCGTCGGCAGATGGACAGATGTCCTGATAGCCGAGGAATACGGCCTTAACCGCCCAGCCAAGAGCTACCTGAAATGCAGACTGCTACCACAATTCGATGAGGAGGCGCCGGGGCACATATCTCCCTCGCATAATGCGGACCGACCATCACGTGGTCGGGAAAGGGCGGCTGAACGGCCACCCTGTGGTCGGGATAAAGCGGCAACTCAGGCCGAACAGCAGCCTGCCCCACCGCCTCGCAAAAACGGGGACAGACTAGCTCGGGACCATACATACGATCTTTGGCAAGAATTGGACAATAGAGCAGCACACAACAGATCTATATACCGATCGCGAGGATGTTTCCATACCCGGGATGACAGCTACCTATTCGGACGTGGCAAACTTAATCACACCCGGGCCGATAACCACAGACGGACGTCATCGGAGATACACCATAACAGGGCCCGCCATAGAGGTGCCGCACACCCTCTCTTTTTCACAAATGATGTGCTGGATCACGAATTCCCTGAGGGGTTCAAGCCTGTCAATATTGAATCATACGACGGCACAACCGATCCTGCAGTATGGATCGAGGATTTCATCCTCCACATCCACATGGCCCGAGGACTCCATCGGCAGCTGGGAGGACTTGGAAGAGGTTTTCCTCGACAACTTCCAAGGAACTTATGTCCGGCCACCAGATGTCGATGACCTAAACCACATAGTTCAACAACACGGAGAATCAGCCAGAAAATTCTGGACTAGGTTCCAAACCAAAAAGAACCAGATCGTTGACTGTCCGGATGGCGAAGCCTTAGCAGCCTTCAAGCACAGCATCCATGACGAATGGCTAGCACGCCACCTGCGAAAAGAAAAGCCGAAGTCAATGGCAGCCCTTATGACACTCATTACCCGCTTTTTCGCAGGTGAGGACAGCTGGCTAGCTCGTAGCAAAAACACAGACAGCAAGGCAGGCCCCACCGAGGTCAAGAACAACACCGGCAAGCTCCGGCGCAATAGACACAAACACATAAGCAATGGCGACAACACCAAAGACACCACAGTCAACGCCGGATTCAGTGGCTCCAAGTCCAGCCAACGGAAGAAACCCTACAAAAGAAATAATGAAGGACCTTCCAGCCTGGACCGCATACTCGACCGTCTGTGCCAAATTCATGGCACCCCAGATAAGCAAGCCAATCATACCAACAGGGATTGTTGGGTCTTCAAGCAGGCCTGCAAGTTAAATGCCGAAAACAAAGAAAAGGGATCACAAAGTGAGGGCGAGGATGAAGAGCCCCGGCAGCCGAACACCGGGGGACAGAAGAAATCCCCCCCCCCAAGTCAAAACGGTGAACATGATATACGCCACGCACATCCCCAGAAAGGAGCGCAAACGAGCACTCAGGGACATCTACGCGGTAGAGCCAGTCGCCCCAAAGTTCAATCCTTGGTCGTCATTTCCGATCACCTTCGATCGACGAGATCATCCGACTAGTATCGACCCAATCATCGACGGATTCCACCTAACACGTGTCCTGATGGATGGCGGAAGTAGCCTCCACCTACTGTATCAAGATACAGTACGGAAGATGGGCATTAATCCCTCACGAATCAAACCAACAAAGACTACCTTTAAAGGAGTCATACTAGGTGTAGAGGCCCACTGTACAGGCTCAATCACGCTGGAGGTGGTCTTCGGTTCTCCGGACAGCTTCCGAAGCGAAGAGTTAATCTTCAATATTGTCCCCTTCCACAGCAGCTACCACGCACTGCTCGGACAAACCACATTTGCTAGATTTAACGCAGTGCCACACTATGCTTATCTCAACCTCAAGATGCCTGGTCCGCGCGGCGTCATAACAGTCAATGGCAATACGAAACGTTCCCTCCGAACGGAGGAGCAAACCACCGCCCTAGCAGCAGAAGTACAGAGCGGCCTCCTCAAGCACCATCATAATCCAGCTGCCGAGCCCCTGGACACCATCAAGAGGGTCCGAACTACACTGCAACAGGATAGCGCGGCCCGTCAAGAGCTTGATTAGCAATTCAGCCTCCGTCCCAGCCCCAATGAGGTAGTGGCATTTGCACAACGCGTACACAAACGCAGTCAAAATTCCATGGAAATCGACGAAGGCACAAGATAACCCGGGGTCTATAATTCGGCTAGACCGATCCCGGACACACATACTTTTACTTATTTTTCTTGTTTCAGGCTCCTTTTTCCGCGGGCCTCACGTCAAGTCCTTTAGAAGGACTGAAATACAATGGAGGCAAGCAACACAGGTGTGTAGGGTAAACTTTATACGTTCTTCTTGACGGTATTCATACTTATCTCTCAGGACCCGCACGCTGCGCCCTATTGATTCTGGCATGTTAAACGGCCGGATACTTCTCGCACCATCTGTACAAGATACGCCTTGACGTACCCATCCAGTTATAATAAAAATGGTTCATTGCCCAGTTCCTGTGGTTTTCGCTTCTTACCTCGTTTTGTTTCGATCTGCCTATTTGCCGCATTGACACTCTTTTACGTTTCATATTCGCCAGGGGCTACCTATCGCCCTACAATACGGCAGCACAGTCCGAACACTTCTTATATATAAGTTCAGCACCCCGTTTAGCATTATATGCATTGGCTCTGAATCATGTCTTTCGTCAACAGTTGGGTTACCCGGCTCCTGTGCTTGCTACCCTACGATCCGCTCCATCGCTAGGGTAGTAAAAGGAGAACTACTGCGATTGTGCCCTGGCTTTGACCAGATGAGCACCTCAGTAGAGAAAGCCAAAAACTGACTGTCATGATGTGGCGAGAGCCGGTCAGCTACTCGAGGGTTACAAATTGTTGGAGATTTTTTCTGCGTTACTCGAGAGATCGGCACTTCCTGATCAGATGCTGACAGTACTCTGGCTTAAACCAGGGGTTGTGCCCATGCTTTATTATAAAACTCCTATGGCTAAGTGAGGGCATTAAAGCCATAAAGTCTGATTGCCTTGTTTGTAGCACTAAACAGTTCCTTCAAAGGACCATGTAATTTGATCAAGATTGTTTAGATTCCATCCTGAACACCTCCATACTATCTACGTGAGGGCAGAAGCCGACGACTGGACAACCCTCAGATTACGAACAGCACGGCCGCACAGGAGTAAGCAATTCAAAGCATAATAAAATTACTTCACAAAAACTGGATTTGTTCCCATGATACAAAGGCAACATGAATACATTTATTCAAATACAATGTCTCGCGAACATTGCGCCGCCACAAGTCGAGACCCTTCTACAACATCCTCGAAATATCGCTCGGGTGTGCGGTGCTCCTTGCCCTCCGGTGGCCCGCTGGCAACTTCAACATCGTTCATCTTCGCCCACGACATCTTGCAGCGAGCGAAAGCCATACAGGCACCTTCAATAGAGATGGAGCGCTTGATAACGTCCAGCCGAGGATAGGCGTTCACCATCCTCCTCACGAGTCCGAAGTAGCTGCTAGGCATAGCTTCGGCTGGCCACAACCGGATTATCGAATCCTTGATGGATAGTTCGGCCACCCTATGCAGCTCCACCAGCTGCGTCAGCTGATCGGTGAAGGATATGAGATGCTCTGGCGCCGCGTACTGCGACCAGAATAGCCTCTCCGAAGAACCCACTCCTTCGGCTCGATAGAACTCCACGGCATCTGATACACTACGTGGCAAATCTGTAAAAGCACTAGGGGAACTCCGAACCCGGGTTAGTAAAAGATACTGCTTCTCCACATACTTGCTTTGCATCTTAAACGCCTTTCCCGCCGCGATCTTCCTGGCCTCCTGGATCTCCTGGAGGGCGGCCTGGGCCTCATTCCGTGCGGTCTCTACGCTCTGACGAGCCTTGGTGAGTTCGGTCCCTCGAACCGATGCGTCATGCTCCAAGGCCTCACATTTTATCACCGCATCTTGGAGCTCCTAGTGGACTTCTTTGACCCGGGCATTTAGCTTCTTACGGGTGGCTTGCTACTGGACATCCTGCTCCTCGGCCTCGCCCAGGGCCTTCCTCAGGGCCTCGACTTCGGTATCGGCTTCTGCACATATCACAATACTGCTGTCAATATACAACGTTTATCCCTTCCCGAACACATAGCAAATCGTTCCTCACCTTGCTTCTCCTGGAGCCGAACCTTAACTTCGCCGAGCTCGTTCTCGGTCCGCTCCAGCCTCCACTTCAGCTCGGAGACCTCGGCCTCTTATAATTAAGGATTGATCCCCTGTCCAGTTCTCCTTGCCAAACACTGGACATCGTATCAGGGGCCACGGACTATATGGGGTTTTTCTCTTTCTTACCTCGAAACCTGTTAACAGGCTACTGCAGGCTTCATTCAGTCCGCTCTTGGCGGACTGAACCTTCTCGATCACCGCACCCATAAGGATATGGTGCTTGTCCACAACGGAGGCGCTTCGTAGCGCCCTCATCAGGTTATCTGGCGCTCCTAGATGGACAGGAGCCACCGATGGAGGCGACACACCCCCCCTCCTTCAAAGGTGGCTGCTCGCCCGACTCCGGAGCCATATTGGTCTCCGGAATCGTATTCGGCTGAGGGCCGAACTGGATACGGCCCTCTTTGCCAATATCCGTGGGGATTGACTCCCCCATATGTCTGGCAGTGGAGGTCCCGCCTTGTGGCGCCTCCCGGACAACATCCTGGGCTCCTCCCCTTGGAGCGGTCCTCCGAGATAACACTTTGGCGTCGTCCCTGGCCCCGGGGGAGTAAGCAGGCGATGTGCGCATGAATAAGCCATGTCACATGCGATGCGGCCTGGGGCCTAGTACGTGCGCGACATTCTAGGCTACTGTCAACATCCCATGCAGTGTTGACCGCTGGGGTGCCCTTCCCATTTTTGGGCGCTTTCGCCTCCAGATGTGCCAAGGCTACCCTCTTATTCTTCTTCTCCTCGGGAGGAGGTTTGTTTTCCTCCTCCTCCTCCTCCTCTTCCTCGTTGTTGTCATCAAGGACAGAGGAATGGGCCTCTTCGTCTTCGGATGTCGCGTCCGAAGTGCCCTTGCGATGGGGGCCACTCTTGCCCCCTTGGCCTTCTTCTTAGCCTTCTTCTCCGGCGCCGTATAGTGCACCGGTACCAGCATCTTTGCCAAGCGCGGGATGACTGGTTCTTCGGGCAACAGTGTCGGTGTTCTGGGAATGGGGGTCCCCAGACTTGCCTGCCTGCGGCCTACGGCGTGGCTCAAGTGGGGATCCAGCGCGGCCCATCTTCATCAACGCAAGCTCAAGACCCTCGCGAGGGGCCAAGTCTCACGGGACAGACAACAGGAAGCTTCCTCAGAGGCAGCCTCATCAGGCAGGCTCGCGAGGAGGCGGAGAGATCAAGGCAGGGGTACCTCGCGAGGATCCCATGAGGCAAGCCATGACGATCAAGGCCAGGCGGGCGCCAGGCGGGCGCCGGCTTGCACAGGGTCCTTGTTTCCCCTTTGGTGCAAAGCGGGCAAGCACATGCCAAGGCATCAGGCAAAGGTTGCCATTCCGGTGCAACGAGACCAAGACCAGCAGAGCGGCAGGACGAAGGTCACCGTGGAGCCCAAGATTGCGTCATCACCAGTGCTTTTGGCAGCCGAAGACCACCTTTGGTCAGGATAACTTGTACTAGATGTTCCCCTTCAAAATAGCCAATTGCTGGCGCCCTTCCCGCTCAATTATTCGGGGAGAGGCCCAGGGCCTTTATAAATAGAGCTAGCCTCCACAAAGGAAGGACACCTAGGAGGAGAGAGGAGAGAGAGAGAGATCTGGTAGAACCCTAGCAAAGAGAAACAGAGGCGACGGAACTCACCCTAGCAGTTCATCGCACCAGCTCAAGAAGACCTCTCGCGAGGCTGTTCCTCCCTTGTACTGTCCATCATCAGCCCCAGAGGCAATCCACCACACCACACACTGGAGTAGGGTATTACACCACAACGGTGGCCCGAACCAGTATAAACCTCGTGTCCCCTGTGTTGTTCATCATTTTCATCTTAGTTTGCACGAGAGGATCAGACGTAGATCGGTAGGGGAGAGATCTCCGTGCGCACCCCAGTGTTCGAACCTCAAGGGTCTGCCAGCACCCGAAATCCGACATTTGGCGCGCCAAGTAGGGGTGCACCAGAATCTTTCTTCCGCTATTCGCGTGTGATCTTCCGTCGTGTCCATGGCTGAAGCTCGCCGAGCTCGTGTCGAGCGCCGGGCTGCTCGCGCCACTCTTGTCACCCAGGCGGCGCCCGTCGGCGGCCCCCCACGTCGTTCCCCGTCTCCCACCTCCAACGCCGCCACCGGCCCGGCGGGGACCGAGCAGCAGGCCTCGTCCTAGCATCCCTCGCTGCGGCGGGATGGCCGCACCGCCACCCCGTCGCCGACTCCAGCTGGCTCGTCGTCCCAAGCCCCTCGCACACCCATGGATGCGCACGCCTCACTGCTCTTGCCGCGGGAGCTCCTCCACTATCACCCCGTCGACGACCTCTACGAGGACTGGCTCGCCCGCATCACCGAGCTCGTCAGTGCCGCAGGGGGCTCCCCCTTGTGGTCCCTCTCACTGCTTTTGCCCTCCATCCCGTGCAGGGGGTGAGGATCAGGAGGCGCCTCCGCCGCCTCATCCCCAAGAAGGTGCCTTGGCTCCAAGGCGCGCAGCCCCAGGGCGGGACCCTCCACGTCCGGCGTTTGCGCAACAAGAAGGGAGCTGCCAAGAGATCCCACGTCCCCAGGAAGGTGCTCGCAAGCTTCCAGCGCCGACGCGCCAAGATCGCGCCCCAGCGCCTCCACGACAAAACCCCGCACTGCTCCTAGTGGCGGCATGTGGTGACCCGCAAGAACAAGTCCAGCACCAGCAAAGGGCGCCAGTGGCCATGGTGGGCTGCCTCGCCTTCACCCCCGAGCTGCGCGGCGTCACATGGCCAGGCAAGTTCAAGCCTGACCTCCCTCCCCGCTACGATGGCACAGCGGACCCCGTGGAGTTCCTACAGCTCTACGAGCTGGGCATCGTAGCCTCCAATGGAGACGAAAAGGTCATGGCAAATTGGTTCCCCATGGCGCTCAAGGATGGCTCCCGCACCTGGCTCCTGAACCTGGCTCCGGGCACGATCTCCTCCTGGAGCAAGATGCGCACCCGCTTCATCGCCATCTTCCAGGGCACACGCGACCGGCCCCCGGCCGTGAGCGACCTGTGCCGTATCAAGCAACAGCCAGGAGAAACCCTGCAGAAGTACATCCAGCGCTTCAACTACGCTCGCCTCAAGATCCCCAAGGTGACTGAAGAAGCTACCATCTCAGCCTTCTCCGACGACGTGCGCGATGTCACGATGAAGGAAGAGCTAGCAATCCATGAAGACCTGTGCACATCCCTGGAGCTGTTCAACTTGGCGACCAAGTGCGCCAGGGCTGAGGAAGGGCGTCTCTCCCTCCTCAAGCTCCCAACAGCCGACCCGGAAGAAAAGAAGCCCAAGGCCAAAGACGTGAAGCGCAAGGGGGCTACCGAGCTAGCAGTAGAACCAGACACCAAGCAAGGCAGGGACCAGCCTGAGTCATCCAAGGGCGGACGGTACTGCGTGTACCACGACCTCCACACTCACAACACCAACGAATGTCAAGAGCTCAGAGCCGTGCGAGATGGCCGAATCGGCCGACGCCCAGAGCGCAATGACAGGGGCTATGGCCGAGGAGGAGGAAGAGGTGGCGGACGATGGGAAGACTGCGACCTTCACCAGGGATGGCGTGACCGCCCTCTCGAGGACTGCTCGGAGGATCATCCTCGCGAGGGAGGCTGGAGGGACCAACCTCGTGAGGGCCACTTGCACGGCAACGCGGGCCTCCCTCCTCTGCCGCCTCCACCAAGGAGGAACAAAGACCAACACCAAGACGATGGGGCTGGGGGCTTCCAAGAGCCGCGTGCAATCGCTTGCATCTTGGGTGGCACCCAGGCCCCAGCCTCACAACGCATCTTCAAGCAGTTTGCTCGTGAGGTGAATGCAGTCCTTCCCAAGCTTGAGGCCATGCGCCCTCTCAGGTAGTCTTCGTGCGCGATCACGTTCAGTTCCGCAGATCAGCTCAAGTGTACGGCAACGGCCGGAGTCCTCCCGATGCTTTGCTCCCCAGTCATCAGCAACATGCAAGTCACCAGGACTCTCATCGATGGCGGGGCAGGACTCAACGTCATGTCCGTCGAGACGTTTGACAATCTCCAAGTGTCGTACGACCAGCTTCAGCCGACCAAGCCTTTCTCAGGAGTCACCGATTGTTCCACTGTTCCAATTGGGCAGGTTCGCCTTCCGGTCACCTTCGGGCAACACAACAACTACCACACCAAGCTCATCGACTTCGACATCGCTCACATCCGCCTGCCGTACAACGCCATCCTCGGGTACCCAGCCCTAGCCAAGTTCATGCCAGTGACCCTGTCGGTGTCAAAACTGGCAGATCTTGGGTAGGGGGTCCCGAACTATGCGTCTAGGCCGGATGGTAACAGGAGGCAAGGGACATGAAGTTTTACCCAGGTTCGGGCCCTCTTGATGGAGGTAAAACCCTACGTCCTGCTTGATTAATACTGATGATATGGGTAGTACAAGAGTAGATCTACCACGAGATCGGAAAGGCTAAACCCTAGAAGCTAGCCTATGGTATGATTGTTGTTCTGTATGTTGTCATACGGACTAAAACCCTACGGTTTATATAGACACCGGAGAGGGTTAGGGTTACACAAAGTCGGTTACAATGGTAGGAGATCTACATATCCGTATCGCCAAGCTTGCCTTCCACACCAAGGAAAGTCCCTTCCGGACATGGGACGAAGTCTTCAATCTTGTATCTTCATAGTCCAGGAGTCCGGCTGAAGGTATAGTCCGGCCATCCAGACACCCCCTAATCCAGGACTCCCTCAGACCCACCATGGTTACAATGTCCTCAAGATGCCAGGAAGCGGTGGAGTCATCACCATAGTCTAGGAGCCCTCAGAGGGAAAGTGACAAGGACGTCCGTTACCTGATGGGCCGGATAAGATTGTTAGCTCATTCCGGACTGACCATGATCGGGGTCATGGCCACATGCATCATGCGAGGGGTGCAGCCGCTACAGTACAGAGGCCACCCCATGTGGGATTTTGTCACATCCCTGGTCCTGTTATGCACTAGGCTAGACCTCATGTGAGCATCATGTTTAAATTCAAATGAAATTGAATTGAGGAATTTTCAAAGCCTCAGAAGACCTCTAAAAATAACCAACATTTAAATTTCATCAAATGAGTCCAAGAAAATGTTCCTGTTATTCCATGGAAATATTGGTGAGAGGTAAAATTTAAACCAATATTTTTGGAGTCACAGAGATATTTATTTTGGCCATTTGAATTAATCTAATAACTATTTGCTTTGGATTTATATTTAATATTTATTAAATATGACTCCAAATAATTCTGGAAGTTGTGAGTGGCTTTGTATATATTTTAGTAAGCCACATAATAAACTACAAAATTTATTAAAATGGTTTAGTTGCTAAACTAAATCAAAACAAATACAGAAAAAAATAGAAAATGGAAACTAAAAAAAGAGAGAAGGAACTACCTGGCGCTCACCTGTGCTGGCCCAGCCCCCCCTGCCAGTCCACTTGGCGGCCCAGCCCACCAGGGGCCCCGCTGTCTTCAACCTCTGCCTACTGGCAGAGGCGTGTCGACGCGGCCGTGCCCGGGCCTCCACCTCCTGCTTCGCCGTGGCAGCCTCCCCGACATCCTCGCGATGCCACGGAGACACCCAGAGCCTCCCCGCGTTCTCCCCTCTCCCTCTGGACCGCTCCCCCCTCCTCTGGCTCTCTCACTCGCGCGACCGAGGACCGCCGTCGCCGCTGCTCGTCGCAGCCGTAGCCACCACCGTTGTTCCACCCCACCAGAGTGACCCAAGGCTCCGCCTCGACGCCCCCGACCTCTCCATGGAGCTACGCAACGCCGGGAGCCCTGCATCGCCGCCCACGTCGCCGTTCCCCTCCTCGGCCACCGGAGATCGTCGCCGTCGATTCGCTGCACTCCGGCCGCCCCCGAGCCCGCTAACCATCCCTGCAGCTCCGCGGTGAGCCGCTGACCCGATTCCCCCTTGCCCCGTCGTCCCTAGCATCCTGTAGTTGCCGTCCCCTTGAGCTCCGAAGCTCGCCGCCGCCGTGCCTCGTCACCGCCGTGGCTGGAGCCGTTGTAGCTCGAAGCCGAGCACACCACCGCACTCAACACGTCTCCAGGAGCCCGTAGCCGCCACCAGCTTCTCCCCACGTGCCCCCTAGCACCAACCCCACACCCACCCGAACTCCGACCGCCGCCAAAGCTCATCGCCGGCATGATTCCGGCAACCCCCGCGCCCAACTCCGCCTCCTCTTGATGCGGGAGAGCACG
>NC_041392.1:502290623-502331219 GCF_002162155.2 Triticum dicoccoides
CAGGCAAGCAAAACCCCCTTGTTCACTCCGATAAAATCCCACTCTCTCGCTCCTGCTCTCTTTTACTGCATTAGGACAACATCGATTCATCTGTTACTTGCTGCGGTAGCTGAACCCCTTTATCCCCTGCATGACCTGTCATTCCACAGTAATTAGATGAAACCCACTAGCATGAGTAGGAGTTGTTTGAGCCCTGATGTGCCTACTCATTCATGCTTGTTTGTCATGCCTGCTACTGCTTAGAGTTGAGTCAGGTCTGATTCATCGGGGATGAATCAGAGGCGTGTGAACATGTCCTACCGTTGAGAGCTAAGTGTGTGTGAACACGATTTGGTAAAGGTAGCGGTGAGAGGCCATGTAGGAGTACATGGTGGGTTGTCTCATTGCAGCCGTCCTCAGGAACTGAGTTCTGTGTTTGTGATCCATGACCAGTTACTACCACACATTGGGTTCCGGTAACTCGACCCCTCTCGACTTATTAACCAACATGATCTCTGTCCAGGAGTTGCAACTAGTTTCTGGTGTTTGTAGGTAGTGTTAGTAGTCTACCAAGTGGCACCCGGTACAGGTGGGCTTGGGACAGACTAGGCACCGTGGCCCGGTGTACCAAGTGGCACCCGGTTGGTGGGCTTGGGAACCCTGCACACATCGTTTGGGGCCGTGAGCGACACCCCGGCCGGATCTCCTTGCGGATGGAACCCGAATAGGCGATAAACCTAGACTAGAGACTTGTTCGGTTAGTCAGGTCGTGGCCGACTCCCTCGCCCGGCTTCCGCTTGAAGGTTGCCGAGGTACATGACGTGTACAGGGCGGTAAGTGGCGAAAGCGTGTGTGAAGAAGTACACCCCTGCAGGGTTATCATTATCTATTCGAATAGCCGGATTCCTCGGATATGGAAACTTGGACCCCATTGCATAGTTCATAGACAAGTGAAAGTGGATACCCTAAAATACGCAAGATAAGCGTGAGCGCTATGGATGGCGTTCTCGTAGGGAGATGGGAGCGGATCCATAGTGGTGTATTGATATGGTGAATATGTGGACTCGTGTGCGCCACCTCAAAAGAGTTACTTGCAGTCGTAGTTCAGGATAGCCACCGAGTCAAAGCTGGCTTGCTGCAGTCAAACTCCACCATCCCCTTTGTTGATAATGATGCATATGTAGATAGATCTGATGTAAGTCTTGCTGGGTACATTTGTACTCACGTTGCTTAATTTATATTTTTGCAGAGAGACTTCAGTCTCACTAGTAGTTCCACGTGGACTTCGACGTTTAGCTTGTTACCTCAGTTACGATCTTGTGCCCTTGGCAGGATCTGGTAGATAGTCAGGCTTCGCAGCCTTTTTCATTTATAGATGTTTGTACTCAGACATGATAGCTTCCGCTTGTGCTTTGTTTTGTATGCTCTGAATGTTGGGTCATGAGACCCATGTTTGTAATATCTCGCTCCTCGGAGCCTATTGATTAAAATTCTTGAGTTGTAGAGTCATGTTGTGATGCCATGTTGTATTTTCACATATCGAGCATATTGTGTGTATGTTATTGAAATGCTTGGTATGTGTGGGATCTGACAACCTAGTTGTTTATCCTTGGTAGCCTCTCTTACCGGGAAATGTCTCCTAGTGTTTCCACCGAGCCATGGTAGCTTGCTACTGCTCCGGGACACTTAGGCTGGCCGGCATGTGTCCTTCTTCGTTCCTGTGTCTGTCCCTTCGGGGAAATGTCACGCGATGAATACCGGAGTCCTGTTAGCCCGCTACAGCCCGGTTCACCGGAGTCCTGCTAGCCCAGTGCTACAGCCTGGATTCACTCGCTGATGACCGACACGTTCGATGCTGGGTCATGGATGCATGTCCCTGTAAGTTTGTGCCACTTTGGGTTTACGACTAGCCATGTCAGCCCGGGCTCCTTATCATATGGATGCTAGCGACACTGTCATATACGTGTGCCAAAAGGCGCAAACGGTCCCGGGTAAAGGTAAGGCGACACCCGTGGGAATACCGTGCGTGAGGCCGCAAAGTGATATGAAGGGTTACATGCTAGATCTATGTGGCATTGAGCCGGGGTCCTGACAGCGTTGGTATCAGAGCTTGACTGCCTGTAGGATTACCAAGCCAAACTGGTCGAAGTTGAGTCTAGATATTCTTTAGTTATGTAAGGGAATTGATTGTGGGATGGAACGTAAGGCTCTTTTTACTCCTTATACCTCATGGCCTTCTGATCTGAGTCATCATCTTCTCTTCTACAGGGATTAAGAACTAGGCTATCTCTTCTTCTATTAGGATCACGTGTTGCTAATATGTAGACTTATAAGATTGTTGGACTTAATCCTCGTTTCAGTTCCTACTACTTCTGTTTGATTACTGTTGATCTCGGAACCTTGATACTGTGATGTTGAGTGGTTATGCCACCATTTTGTGATTGTCTCAAATCTTTTTGAGCAATTATAGCCGTTATGTTGTCCGAGTCTTCCCAGGTTTCTAAATAGTCTGATGCATTCGCAAAATCCTTTCCCTCTGGTTTCGATGTTCCTTTATGCCAGCTAAATCACACTAATTGTTGAGTTCAGGTATTCTATTACCTTGACATTTATGTTGGAGTTATTATTATGACCCTAGGTGTCTTAGGGGATCATCTAGTGGTCTAGCCATGATCTGTGTTCCCAGTGTGATGATTCTGGCCTTTATTCTCAGAAGCATCCCGTGATGCTACTTAGTAGTAGGTATTCTATTCCTGGGTTCTTAAACCCGATATTCACCCTACTTACATCATGTTGATAGTTTGCTAGTTCCTTCAGGTTATTAGTAACCTTTGCGATAGTCCTTGAAGTCCGTGGTATCTTCTTCTTCCAAATACCATGAACTACTTATGGCAGAAGTTCCTCGTTGAACTGAAATATCACAACAGGATTATTCTTGATGAGTTCTCCATTATATATTGTGGCTCTGCCAGTTCTACCTTTCTGCATGGGTTATCCGGAAGAAATATGTTGAACTTCGTTCGACATGCTAAACCATGCATCCACAACTCAGAAAATTGTATGTTCCTTTGAGTTGTCCCTCTTTAGTTGTCTACTGACCTTCGTCTATCAATTGATAGTCAAGATTATGTGTGCATTCGTTCATCGATGCCTATTACTCTTGTGGTCTGTCAAGCCATTCTATTCCGGAATGACTAGGAGAAACAAACTCCAATACCTCATCCATATCTAGGATTAGGTCAAAACCATCGTACTCCGCAGATCAAAATGTCAATCCAGCTCTTACTCTGTTCCACCTTGGAGTATTACCATCTTTATATCAAGAATGTCATGGGAATTGCACACCATCCTATGAACTCTTGACACAGTGATACTTCTCGCCATCATTGTTCATTCCTCGGTTCCTGTGTTATCATAACCGGAATGCCGACAAGTGAATCGTGGTGTGTGAAATCAATACTGCTAGCAACTCCGTTGTTTGGTAGTTAAAGGACAATAATTTCATTCTTAGCATGTTGGTTTTTGAATCATCCTTCTAAGACTGATCGTGCTACCTAGTCCTTATTTCGGTGCACCCTTCGTTTAATGAGTTAGGATCTCGTCAAGTCCTCGCTCATTTGATTATATCGTCTTGCCCTGAAAAGCAAGATTGTTCTCGAGCTTAGTAACATATCGGTGGTTCATGATTTTCCGAAGATCTTCTCGGAAGTATTACCAGGTTGTCACCTGACCGCTGTGTTGAGCTCGTGATCAAGTTGGTTTCTTGTGAACCATCCTTCTCCAAGAATCTGTGTTGGATATCCCTGAGCTAGTTGGTTAAGCTAGACAACAACTTGGAGAGTTGGAAGATAAAAGCTTGCCTGACTTAGTTCGTTCCAAAGGGATATTCTTGTGTAGTATGTGTTAACGAAAGATGATATCTTCATCGATTGGTCCCTGTGATCAGTTATTGGACCTATTGTCTTATAAAAACTTTGATTTAAGTATGGGCTATCGTCAAATCAAATCAGAACCAACGATGTTCGTAATGTTGTCTTACTCGTGGCTGTCCCTCGAGCATACTCCATTATATCTTTTGGTCTGACCAATACTATCACCTTGTTCACATGATGGTGGAAGTCCAGTGATATGGAAATTCCGATGAGTTGTTGTTGAGCCTATCAGCAGCATTTTGTCTCCCCCATGATTCATGTTGAACATCAACCTAGTGTTGGAAACTTTGTAAGCAATGCCTTCGTGTTCCGTTCATGAAGCCTATGCTTGGATGGAAGAAGTGACTTCCTCTAATTCATGTGCATTTGGTGCAAGTTCCCGCCGTGGGTTTGAGAAAGGTTTGTTTTCTTTCCTCTGGAATCGTCCCAAGTCAGTCATGCACGTGCAAAGTATACTATGGTTTGGTAGATTAATTACCTCCACTCCATATGTATTCCGTAGCACCCCAAGCCACTAATTGATTTGTTCAAGGAGAAGGAGTTCCTTCATAAGAGCTAATCCGGACTTATGAAAGAACTTTGATATCCTCAATGATGGTTCCCTACCAGAACTCGGTAGTATTTTATTGTAAGACTACCAGGTGATCATGTTTGTCTGGGACAACGTGTTCACATGTTTGTAGCAGAACCAGCTCATGTTTTGGAGCTCGCTATCGTAATTCATTTCCCGAGAATCTCGCAATGTCATCTCGTCGAATTGTGTTGCAAACTTTCATTTTTCTTCCTAGGCTCGATGAGTCTGGAATATCCTGACACCAACCAGATCTGAATCTCAGGCAGATATGATGGTTGGAACATTTCCCAAGAACTATAATATTGGTCCCTCGATAACCGGTAAGGTGGATGTCGTGGCCAACACACCCAGCCGGAAGACCCATTATTGTAGTATCTTGATTAAGGAAGTTGGCCACCTCCCCATAAGGATTTCGTAGGATCTACTCCCTAGTTGTTCCTTATGGATTTTTGTGTTCCTGAAGTCCGACCTTTACTTGATGTTCTAGATATCAAACCATTTCAATGAATGGGATACGCTAGCACATCAAGGAGAACATTAGAAGCGGAGTGCTAAATGTCTCTCGGTCGATCATCCAGATTTTGTTTCCTTGGCCTCGCTAAGGTGAAATCTGAGAAGGTGTTATCTTCCTTTGCATCTGCATCATCCATCATTAGCCATCATGGTAGCAAGTTGTGTTGCCAGGATCCTTGACACGGATGCTGATAAAACCTTGATGATTGTGGAAATGCTCAAGTTCTTGAGAGCACGTACAAGCGCTACGTGTTATCATCGGCTCTAGCTGGGTTTGCTCTCAGTTCCCTCGGCAATGCTATGATCTATTCAAACAGTGAATTCACTCTCTATTGTTAGGTTCTTCCCCAGTTACCAGAATCATTCCCAGCATTTGCATTTTGTTCCCAGCTTGCACCGCCAATGTGCCATTCTACCATGGGTCTCTTCCATTTCCGGTGATAAGCAAATTCATTCATTGTGTTGTCTTCAACAAGGTAATACACATCATCCAAGTCCGAGTATGCCATTCTACCGACCCCCTCCAAACGATCGCTCGAGAATTGCCTTAGGCTGGTTTAAAGAGTTTCAATGATCTCTGAATCAAAGGTAATTCTTTTTGCCACTTAAGGGGATATATCTACGAGTCACCATCCCTAAGTTGTCTCGTTATGGTATCATAGCAACTCAACTCCTTGCTACTTGACAACCGTTCACCACCTCTTAGGTGTGGAATTGTTGCCTACCTAGTGAACCTTCGTCATTTGCTCCACTCCATCCCTCTAGATGTGTGTTTTGTGTCTCAGCTCGAGTGATGTTGCTATGTCTCATTCCGTGAGTTAATCCCGAGTTGTTCGATCTTCGAAAGATCAGTCCTTCTAGAGCCCCCTTCCCCTCTTGTTGTCATGTTAGTTGGAATTCTCAGAGGAAGACGTCGAGACAAAGATGGTGATCGAAACAACATTCCTATGAAGTGCAACCTGGATCGTGAAGATTGTGCTAGTTTGCGTTCCCCCTTCACCTTACCCTAAGCTTGAATCTCGGGACGAGATTTTTGTTTAGTGGGGGTGAGTTGTCACATCCCTGGTCCTGTTATGCACTAGGCTAGACCTCATGTGAGCATCATGTTTAAATTCAAATGAAATTGAATTGAGGAATTTTCAAAGCCTCAGAAGACCTCTAAAAATAACCAACATTTAAATTTCATCAAATGAGTCCAAGAAAATGTTCCTGTTATTCCATGGAAATATTGGTGAGAGGTAAAATTTAAACCAATATTTTTGGAGTCACAGAGATATTTATTTTGGCCATTTGAATTAATCTAATAACTATTTGCTTTGGATTTATATTTAATATTTATTAAATATGACTCCAAATAATTCCGGAAGTTGTGAGTGGCTTTGTATATATTTTAGTAAGCCACATAATAAACTACAGAATTTATTAAAATGGTTTAGTTGCTAAACTAAATCAAAACAAATACAGAAAAAAATAGAAAATGGAAACTAAAAAAAGAGAGAAGGAACTACCTGGCGCTCACCTGTGCTGGCCCAGCCCCCCCTGCCAGTCCACTTGGCGGCCCAGCCCACCAGGGGCACCGCTGTCTTCAACCTCTGCCTACTGGCAGAGGCGTGTCGACGCGCCCGTGCCCGGGCCTCCACCTCCTGCTTCGCCGTGGCAGCCTCCCCGACATCCTCGCGACGCCACGGAGACACCCAGAGCCTCCCCGCGTTCTCCCCTCTCCCTCTGGACCGCTCCCCCCTCCTCTAGCTCTCTCACTCGCGCGACCGAGGACCGCCGTCGCCGCCGCTCGTCGCAGCCGTAGCCACCACCGTCGTTCCACCCCACCAGAGTGACCCAAGGCTCCGCCTCGACGCCCCCGACCTCTCCATGGAGCTACGCAACGCCGGGAGCCCTGCATCGCCGCCCACGTCGCCGTTCCCCTCCTCGGCCACCGGAGATCGTCGCCGTCGATTCGCTGCACTCCGGCCACCCCCGAGCCCGCTAACCATCCCTGCAGCTCCGCGGTGAGCCGCTGACCCGATTCCCCCTTGCCCCGTCGTCCCTAGCATCCTGTAGTTGTCGTCCCCTTGAGCTCCGAAGCTCGCCGCCGCCGTGCCTCGTCACCACCGTGGCTGGAGCTGTTGTAGCTCGAAGCCGAGCACACCACCGCACTCAACACGTCTCCAGGAGCCCGTAGCCGCCACCAGCTTCTCCCCACGTGCCCCCTAGCACCAACCCCACACCCACCCGAACTCCGACCGCCGCCAAAGCTCATCGCCGGCATGATTCCGGCAACCCCCGCGCCCAACTCCGCCTCTTCTTGATGCGGGAGAGCACGGGCTACGTCCCGGTGGTCTCCGCGTGTCCAACCGCCACCTGTAGCACGTTTCTGAGCCGCGCCGCCGTCGTTCTGGTCGCCGCCGGCGAGGTTCCGGTGACTCTGACATGGCGGATTAGATTAGTACTAATTACGCTATTAGTCTAATGCTATGACAATGACAGCTGGGCCCTGCGTCTAATTAACTCCGGGTTTATTTTCTGTTTAGATTAGTTTAATAAAGTGGGGCCCACAAGTCAGAGTTGACTGTGCTGACGTGTCCGTTGACCGGACCCACCTGTCATACACCCGAATCAGCCCCAGTCACTGACCAGTGGACCCCACTGGTCAGGTTTGACCACCAGCAGCGTCTGTTGACCTACTGACGTCATAGTGACGCAATGCTGACGCAATAAGTATTTTCTGGATTTATTAATATTCAGGAAATTCCAGAAAATGCCTAAAACTTCTAAAAATCATAGAAATTCAACCGTAACTCCAAATTAAATAATTTAGATATGAAAAATTATCAGAAAAATTCAAGGAATCCATCTGTACCATTTTCATGCATGTTAGAACAACTTATAGCTGCTGTTTAGCACAAATCATATTGAATGGCATTTGAATAATCACATATGGAGTTTGAATTTGAATTTTGTTTTCAAATCAACTTCATTTAATCTGTTGCTAGTTGCATTAGCCCAAAACACATTCATTTTGCCATGTCATGATCATGCATCATATTGTACATTGCATTGATTGTGTTCCCTTCTGTGTTGCCGGTATTTGTCCCCTCTCGATAGACGTGATACCGATGATGTGATCGTTGACACTGATGAAGACTCAATGTTATCTTCAGAAGTGCCAGGCAAGCAAAACCCCCTTGTTCACTCCGATAAAATCCCACTCTCTCGCTCCTGCTCTCTTTTACTGCATTAGGACAACATCGATTCATCTGTTACTTGCTGCGGTAGCTGAACCCCTTTATCCCCTGCATGACCTGTCATTCCACAGTAATTAGATGAAACCCACTAGCATGAGTAGGAGTTGTTTGAGCCCTGATGTGCCTACTCATTCATGCTTGTTTGTCATGCCTGCTACTGCTTAGAGTTGAGTCAGGTCTGATTCATCGGGGATGAATCAGAGGCGTGTGAACATGTCCTACCGTTGAGAGCTAAGTGTGTGTGAACACGATTTGGTAAAGGTAGCGGTGAGAGGCCATGTAGGAGTACATGGTGGGTTGTCTCATTGCAGCCGTCCTCAGGAACTGAGTTCTGTGTTTGTGATCCATGACCAGTTACTACCACACATTGGGTTCCGGTAACTCGACCCCTCTCGACTTATTAACCAACATGATCTCTGTCCAGGAGTTGCAACTAGTTTCTGGTGTTTGTAGGTAGTGTTAGTAGTCTACCAAGTGGCACCCGGTACAGGTGGGCTTGGGACAGACTAGGCACCGTGGCCCGGTGTACCAAGTGGCACCCGGTTGGTGGGCTTGGGAACCCTGCACACATCGTTTGGGGCCGTGAGCGACACCCCGGCCGGATCTCCTTGCGGATGGAACCCGAATAGGCGATAAACCTGGACTAGAGACTTGTTCGGTTAGTCAGGTCGTGGCCGACTCCCTCGCCCGGCTTCCGCTTGAAGGTTGCCGAGGTACATGACGTGTACAGGGCGGTAAGTGGCGAAAGCGTGTGTGAAGAAGTACACCCCTGCAGGGTTATCATTATCTATTCGAATAGCCGGATTCCTCGGATATGGAAACTTGGACCCCATTGCATAGTTCATAGACAAGTGAAAGTGGATACCCTAAAATACGCAAGATAAGCGTGAGTGCTATGGATGGCGTTCTCGTAGGGAGACGGGAGCGGATCCATAGTGGTGTATTGATATGGTGAATATGTGGACTCGTGTGCACCACCTCAAAAGAGTTACTTGTAGTCGTAGTTCAGGATAGCCACCGAGTCAAAGCTGGCTTGCTGCAGTCAAACTCCACCATCCCCTTTGTTGATAATGATGCATATGTAGATAGATCTGATGTAAGTCTTGCTGGGTACATTTGTACTCACGTTGCTTAATTTATGTTTTTGCAGAGAGACTTCAGTCTCACTAGTAGTTCCACGTGGACTTCGACGTTTAGCTTGTTACCTCAGCTACGATCTTGTGCCCTTGGCAGGATCTGGTAGATAGTCAGGCTTCTCAGCCTTTTTCATTTATAGATGTCTGTACTCAGACATGATAGCTTCCGCTTGTGCTTTGTTTTGTATGCTCTGAATGTTGGGTCATGAGACCCATGTTTGTAATATCTCGCTCCTCGGAGCCTATTGATTAAAATTCTTGAGTTGTAGAGTCATGTTGTGATGCCATGTTGTATTTGCACATATCGAGCATATTGTGTGTATGTTATTGAAATGCTTGGTATGTGTGGGATCTGACAACCTAGTTGTTTATCCTTGGTAGCCTCTCTTACCGGGAAATGTCTCCTAGTGTTTCCACCGAGCCATGGTAGCTTGCTACTGCTCCGGGACACTTAGGCTGGCCGGCATGTGTCCTTCTTCGTTCCTGTGTCTGTCCCTTCGGGGAAATGTCACGCGATGAATACCGGAGTCCTGTTAGCCCGCTACAGCCCGGTTCACCGGAGTCCTGCTAGCCCAGTGCTACAGCCTGGATTCACTCGCTGATGACCGACACGTTCGATGCTGGGTCATGGATGCCTGTCCCTGTAAGTTTGTGCCACTTTGGGTTTACGACTAGCCATGTCAGCCCGGGCTCCTTATCATATGGATGCTAGCGACACTGTCATATACGTGTGCCAAAAGGCGCAAACGGTCCCGGGTAAAGGTAAGGCGACACCCGTGGGAATACCGTGCGTGAGGCCGCAAAGTGATATGAAGGGTTACATGCTAGATCTATGTGGCATTGAGCCGGGGTCCTGACAGATTTCAACGGGGAGGACGACGCCACCCGCTACGGCCGTAAGTGACCGGATTCGGCTGCGGCCCTAACAAAGACCTTGTCCGCTTTGTACAAGGGAGAAGAGGAGGAATTTCTCCGCGTCAACCCACAGGGTGGATTTTCTATGTACAATCCCCCAAGCTGGGTAAGTGGTTTACTTGCCCATCCGTTTTATATTCCCATTGTTAAATATTCAGTCTAATGACTTTAATGCAGGAATTGCGCCAGGCTGTTAAAGAAATAAACAGCCCTCCTCCACAACCCGAGGACCCAGGACGGTCCCTCGACCCGGCCTCTCAAGAGGATCCGGACTTATCTGTGGAGCTGATTGATGGAGTGTTCCATCAATTGAGCAAGGACAACGCCTTGGTGGCCATTACGGCCGATTACCCAGGGCTAATCCCGGCCTCCCAGGTAACTGAGATCGAGGTCCCAGTACCCCGAATAGGGTTCCGCCCTCTCGTGCTTTCAGTTTCCTGATTACAACCGAGCTTTGCAGGGGAGGTTTTTGAGACGGGAGGCTGAACCTGCGGCGATAAGCCAATGAGGGGCCGTAGGGCCCCGTGGGCAGAAAAGAGGTGCAGTCTGGACCAAGGTGTCAGCGCAAAGGTATGGCACGCCCCCTTATCCCAGGTGTTATACCTTCAAGGCATATTAACACTCGTGCTCTCTTCAGGACAAAGAGACCTCGCCGGACTATATCCGGAGAGGCTACCAATCGCGCCTCCACCAGCCAGGCTCCAAAGCCTGGTCCAAAGGCGGAGGTGAACACAAGGCGCGCACCGGACGCTCCTCCAACGGAGGATGTGGACAGGTTGTCTGCCACCAACTCTGAGGTGGAGAGTGCCATGAACCACAGGCGTCGCTAGACAATTCTTCGCGACGCTTGTTTCTCCCGAGAGGCATTAGATGCCTTCAATTCGGGAGATGCGTACCTCCGTGCCACTCAAAATGGTCTAGCCAGAGCCACGGAGCAACATGTAAAAGACATACGGGTTAGAATTTTTTTTGGTAATTATATATATATACCAGTAGCCCCCGAGACTTGAAACAGTTAGAATAACTGATTTAAGGATCATTTGTTATGCAGGGTCTTACAAAAAAGAATTCCCTACTGTCCCAGGAGCTGGAAGAGTGCAAAGCCCAACTTGAGGCCGCACTAGCCATGGCAGGGGAGCCCAAGGAGACCCCCTCTGGTAATATACACTTCGAAAGATAAGTATTTTGCGAAGCACAGTATGGGTGCGAATCTGACAAATGAAATTGCAGATGGCGCCGGATTGAGTCCGAAAAAGAAACAACTCCTACGCCAGCTGAAGGCTGGTGAGAAGGTGCTGACAAAGGTGAGGCGGGAGAAGAACGATCTCCAAGATGCCAACACCAAGCTGGGCATCGACCTGAAAGATGTTCGTGCCTAGCTGTCAGACTCCGTTAAGGAGAATCAGAGGCTTCGGCGCGGCATATTTAGTAAGTGCTTGAACGAACCTTTGAAAAAAAGTTTGGCAGGGAAGTCGACTAACAGAGTGATGTCTGTAGGTGTGCTAACAGGTCGTCCTGCAGAGGAGATGCCCGGTTCTATGGGTAACCTTCTTCCCGAGCTCTTGTAACTGCTCGAGCGAGTTCAGCAGGCGATGCAAGGCATCGCCCAGGCCTTGTGGCCATCCATCTCCATGCCCGAAGGTCTTGGAGAGCTTGCGGAGAAGCTAAAGGGAGCACGGTGGCGCTTCCGATTGTGGAAGATATCGGCCTGCCGTCAAGGCTCTAGGGAGGCCTGGGCCATGGTGAAGACGCGGTACACAAAGGCTGACCCCAACCACATGGCCGAGGTCGGTCCTGTGGGGCCTGATGGGAAGGAGATCCCTGTAAGCTTAGTATACGGCCAAGTAGAATTGGCCGCAAAGTATTCCCAGCAGGACTGTAAATTAGACAGCCTGGATGGTATTGAAGAGGAATACATGCAGTCAGAATGTTATGTAATTTAATTGACATTTATAATACCTTCTAGCAAGATTGTAGATTGTTTGTCATGGCCGACCTTTTCACTTCAGCCTCGGGAACTGACGGTCCGGAGTGTGTCCGAATTCCCATGCGGTTATATAAGAATCGAGGAATGCATGGAGACCAGGCGTAGGGGTCATTAGTGCATGAACAGACAAGTGCCCGACTAGTTATGTTATAATACATGGTTAGTAAGAAACATCTTCCAGGGAGAATAGTTCTGTTAGGGGTTCCTTTCCCTGGGAGGCATGCCCTAAAGTGCATGCCCATTCTGCGAAAAAGACATGGGAAAAAGCATCTGGGGGTGCGTAAATAAAGAAGTGAAAAGATCATCTTTTAGGTCACCGACCGAATATTCCCTTAAGAACGCTAGCTTTCGGCTACACCCAGTCTGAGGTACACATCCGGCTGACCCGGCAGTAACAATCGCAGAGGTGCTCCCTTTACCACCTAGCCGAATAATCGGGAACGTAGGGGTAAGCACAGGAGCCAGGCAACCTAGCTTGGCCAAAACTTAAGTCATATCGATGCATATAATGGCGAAATAAAAGGTTCATGCGGAAGTGTAACACATGTGTTGGGCATGAAGCCCGTATAAATAAGCTTCTGTTAAAAGAAGCCCCCAGGTTTAATGAGTGCGAATAGCACGTCATTTGATGAGCCTTTAAAGGCTATAAGAGAAAGAAAGGGGAGAAGGAGAGAAATGTAAGACAGACAGTATATAAAAATGGACAGAGGAAGGCGACGAACAAAGAGTCCAGTGCTAGGCATAGAATCTTCGGAGACGGGCTGCGTTCCATGGGTTCGGCTCGAGTCGGTTATCCGATGCATCTCGCAGGAGGTACGCTCCACCAGTCAGGACTTGGTCAATTATGAAGGGACCTTCCCACTTGGGCTTGAGTTTGTCCTTTTTCTTGTCCGGCAGGTGTAGAACTAATTCGCCAACGTTGTAATTTTTGGCCCATACTTCTCTGCTTTGGTATCTTTGAGCTTGTTGTTGATAGAATGCGGCACAGGCTTTTTCCACGTCATGCTCCTCCTCTAATGCATCCAAACTGTCCTGCCGATCGAGCTCGGCTTCTCTTTCTTCGTACATGCGCACTCGAGGTGAGTCATGAATTATGTCGCAAGGCAAAACTGCCTCTGCGCCGTACACCATAAAGAATGGTGTGTATCCGGTGGTGCGATTCGGCGTGGTCCGCAGCCCCCAGAGTACGGAGTCGAGCTCCTCTACCCAGTGCGTGTTAGATTCCTTGAGGGACCGCACTAATCTAGGTTTGATGCCGCTCATGATAAGACCATTTGCACGTTCGACCTGGCCGTTAGTTTGTGGGTGATAGATGGAAGCATAATCGAGCTTGATGCCCATGTTTTTGCACCAGAGTTTTACCTCGTCGGCCGTAAAGTTCGTGCCGTTATCAGTGATGATGCTGTGGGGGACGCCGTAACAGTGTACAACCCCGGATATAAAGTCTATCACCGGTCCGGATTCGGCCGTCTTAACAGGCTTGGCTTCTATCCATTTGGTGAACTTATCCACCATGACCAGTAAGTATTTTTGCTTGTGGGTTCCGCCTTTAAGGGGTCCAACCATGTCAAGCCCCCAGACCATGAAGGGCCAAGTGATGGGGATAGTTTGGAGGGCGGTGTGTGGCATATGGCTTTGGTTTGCAAAGAGCTGGCAACCGACGCATCGTTGGACTAAGTCCTGGGCATCTGCCCGAGCCGTCGGTCAATAAAAGCCTGTATGGAAGGCCTTGCTTACAAGGGACCGAGCTGCAGCGTGATGACCGCCAAGTCTGGCATGAATTTCAGCCATGAGGTTCCGCCCTTCCTCTTCGGAGATGCACCTTTGAAGGACTCCGGTAGTGCTTTTCTTATAAAGCTCTCCCTCGTGGACTTTGTAGGCTTTGGATCGCCGCACTATGCAGCGTGCCTCATTTTGGTCCTCGGGGAGTTCCTGCCTAGTAAGGTAGGCGAGGAATGGTTCTGTCCACGGGGCGATGACGGCAATTATTACGTGGTTCTGTCCTCCGATTGTGTCAGAATGTTCGGTGTCGGGCAGTGCGGTTGGGTCCGGGCTGTTATTGTTCGGCTCCCCTTCCCATACTACGAATGGCTTGAACAGCCTTTCCAAGAAGATGTTGGGGGGGACTACATCGCGTTTTGCGCCAATGCGTGCCAGGACATCTGCCGCTTGATTATTTTCCCGGGCTATATGGTGAAATTCAAGCCCTTCGAACCGAGCTGACATTTTTAGGACGGCATTGCGGTAAGCTGCCATTTTTGGATCCTTGGCATTAAAGTCTCCATTTATTTGGGATATTGCAAGGATCGAGTCCCCGCACGCCTCTAGGCGTTGAATGCCCATGGATACTGCCATCCGGAGACCATGTAAAAGGGCCTCATATTCGGCTGCATTGTTGGAGTCTGTGTACATAATCTGGAGTACGTATTGAACTGTGTCTCCTGTGGGGGACGTCAAAACGACGCCAGCCCCTAGTCCGGCCAACATCTTGGAGCCGTCGAAATGCATGATCCAATTTGAATATGTGCCGTACTCTTTAGGGAGTTCGGCCCCCGTCCATTCTGCGACGAAGTCGGCCAAAACTTGCGACTTGATGGCTTGCCGTGGCTTATAAGTTATGTCAAACAAGAGGAGCTCAATGGCCCATTTTGCAATCTGGCCCGTTGCGTCACGGTTGTTTATAATATCGTCAAGTGGTACTTCCGAGGCTACTGTTATTGAACACTCTTGAAAGTAGTGTCGTAGCTTCCGGGATGCCATGAATACCGCGTAAGCAATCTTTTGATAATGCGGGTACCGTGATTTGCACGGAGTGAGGATAGTGGACACATAATAGACCGGCTTTTGAAGGGGGAATTTGTGTCCATCCGTTTCTCGTTCGACCACGAGCACTGCGCTTACAACCTGATGTGTTGCTGCAATGTACAATAGCATTGGTTTGCCAATGTTTGGCGCGGCCAGGACTGGGTTTGTTGCCAATATGGCTTTTATTTCTTCAATTCCGACCGTGGCTGCATCCGTCCATTCGAAGTGTTCGGTGCACCGAAGGAGGCGGTAGAGGGGTAGGGCCTTTTCTCCCAAATGGGAGATAAAGCGGCTTAGAGCCGCCACGCATCCGGTTAACTTTTGCATTTGTTTTAGGTCCTTTGGGATATCCAATTGTGACAGAGCTCGGATCTTGGGTGGATTTGCTTCAATTCCTCTACCGGTTACAATGAAGCCCAAGAGCTTTCCGGCTGGGACGCCGAAAACGCATTTTTCCGGGTTGAGCTTGATGTCTGTCGGTGTTCTTGGAACGGGGGTCCCCAGACTTGCATGCCTGCGACCTGCGGCGTGGCTCGAGGAGGGGCCCAGCACGGCCCATCTTCATTAACACAGACCCAAGACCCTCGCGAGGGGCCAAGCCTCGCGGGGCGGACGACATGGAGCTTCCTCAGGCATGGCCTCATCAGGCTGGCTTGTGAGGAGGCGGAGAGATCAAGGCGGGGTACCTCATGAGGTGCCCGTGACGCAAGCCATGACGACCAAGGGCGCCAGGCGGGCGCCAGCCCGTGCAGTCTCCTCCTTTCCTCTTTGGTGCAAAGGGAGCAAGCGCAGGCGGGAGCATCAAGTAAAGGCACCCGCTTTGGTGCAACGAGACCAAGACCAGTCCAACGGCAGGGAGGAAGTCATTGTGGAGCCCAAGCCAGCGTCACAACCAGAGCCTTTGGCAGGCGAGCACCAACTTTAGTCAGGATAAGTGTACCAGATGTTCCCCTTCAAAATGGCCAATTGTTGGCGCCCTTCCCGCTCAATATTTGGGAAGAGGCCCAGGGCCTTTGCCTATAAATAGGACTAGCCACCCCCAGGGTAGAGGGGCAATCAGGAAGGGAGAATCTAGAAGCCAAGAGAGAAACAAGCTAGGATAGGGTCGAGTAGCATCACACAGACAGAGAGAGAAGGGCGACTGAACTCCTCCCAGCAGTTCATCCCCCCAGCCAAGAACAGACCCTCGCGAGGTTGTTCTTCCTTGTACTGCTCATCATCGTCATCCCAAGAGGCAATCCACCGCACCACACACTGGAGTAGGGTATTACACCACAACGGTGGCCCGAACCAGTATAAACCCTGTGTCTCTTGTGCTGTTCTTTCCATAGCTTAGATCTTAGGTAGGTAGAAGGCAAAATCTCTACGCGCACCCCAGTGTTCGAACCTCGAGGGTCTATCCAAACCCGAAATCCGACATTTGGCGCGCCAGGTAGGGGTGCACCGGAGTTTTCCCTTCCGCCACTGCCACGACCTGCCCCGCGATGAGTAGCGCGTCGCCCGCTCCGGCCGCCGGCGCCAGCACGGGGGCCAGGGGGCTCCGAGCCCTGGCCCCAGCCCTGCAACGGGTATGGTGGCCAGACAAGTTCAGGCCAACGACGCCGTCGCGCTACAGCGGCGCGACTGATCCGCTGGCCTTCTTGCTGGCGTACGAGGAGGCCATCCTCGAAGCTGGAGGTGATGATAGGGTCATGGCCAACTGGCTTCCCATGGCCCTCACCGGCGCTCCGTGCGCATGGCTGCTCCACCTGCCGGCAGCCTTCGTGGCCTCTTGGGAAGAGCTCCGCAGCCTCTTCCTCGCCCACCACGCTACACCAACACCCCCGGTCGTCGCGTCCCTCCTGGGCGGCTCGCAGGCGCTGCCTACAAGTAACCACGTCAAGCCGTTCATCCGCCGGGTCAGCGTCGCTTCCACGCGGCACGGGGCTCCCCCGGACCGGGCGGCGCCCAAGGCCAGCCTGACCTTCAGCTCGGAGAACCACCCCTCCAACTCGGCCTGCTCGGGTGTGCTCCCCATGCTGTGCACCCCCACCATCTGCCAGGTGGCCGTCACCAGAACTCTCATCGATGGCGTCGCGGGCCTCAGCGTGGTCTCGGTTGAGGCCTTCAACCTCCTCTGCATACCCCTGGAACGGCTGCAACCCAGCCGGCCCTTCTTAGGGTTGGGGGCGGGTCATCCAGCTCCTTGGGACAGATCCGGCTCCCAGTAACCTTTGGCACCTATGATAACTCCTCCCCTATAACGCCATCCTTGGCTATCCAGCGCTGGCCTAGTTCATGGCCGCGACGCACCCGGCATACAACCTCATGAAGATGCCCGGGAGCAGCGGGGTCCTCACCGTGCACGGGGACACCGGAGAAGCACTGCGAGTGCTCGAGCTCGCCTTCAAGACAACGGCGTCGGCACAGCCCGCCGACTCGGAGACCCCCGAGCCCAAGGGGGCTGCACCCGCCAAGAAGAAACAGTTGTTCACCCAAGACAAGGCAGAAACCAAGTAGATACCCGTCGATGAGGACGGGTCCACCAATGCCACTTTCACCATAGGCGCCAACCTCGAGCCCGAGCAGGAGGAGGCCCTGGTCAGGTTCCTGCACGCGAACAAGAAGGTATTCGCTTGGGAGCCTGACCAGTTGGCGGGAATCCCTAGGAGCGTAATCAAGCATCACCTCAACGTGTGCCCCAATGTGCGCCCTGTGAAGCAGAAGGCAAGGCAGCAGTCCACAGAAAAGCAGGCCTTCATCGTCCAAGAGACCCGCAAGCTAAAAGCCGCTGGGGTCATTTGCGAGGTCCGATACCCGGATTGGTTGGCCAACCCTGTCGTTGTGCCAAAGAAGGGAGGGAAGGAGTGCATGTGTGTCGACTTCACCAAACTCAACAAGGCATGCCCGCAAGATCCGTTCCCGCTCCCCCGCATCGACCAGATCGTCGATTCCACCGCAGAATGCGACCTGCTATGATTCTTGGATGCCTTCTCTGGGTATCACCAGATCAAGATGGCGGTAGAAGACGTTGAAAAGACAACCTTCCTAACCCCGTGTGGGGTGTACTGCTACACATGCATGCCATTTGGGTTGCGTAACGCAGGGGCGACCTTTCAGCGGCTGATGCACATCACCTTGGGCCCGCAGCTTGGGAAGAACGTCGAGGCTTACATCGATGACATAGTGGTGAAGTCTCGGGAGGCCAGGACCCTGATACAAGACCTGGAGGAAACCTTCGCGAGCCTCAACGCAGTGAACCTGCGGCTCAACCCAGAGAAGTGTGTGTTCGGAGTCCCCTCGGGCAAGCTCTTGGGTTTCCTCGTGTCCCACCGAGGCATCGAGGCTAACCCGGAAAAGGTCAAGGCGGTCGAGGACATGAGCCCGCCAAAGACCCTCAGAGAAATGCAGAAGCACACTAGGCGCGTGACCGCGCTAGGGCGCTTCATCTCCAAGTTGGGGGAGTGAGCGCTGCCCTTCTTCCAGCTAATGAAAAAAAGGGGCCCTTTGAATGGACTGAAGAGGCTGGCAAGGCGTTCCAAGATCTCAAGAGATACCTGACCAGCCCTCCGGTCATGGTGGCTCCGCGCCCTCAAGAGCCCCTGGTGCTTTACCTCGCCGCCACTCCCTACTCCGCCAGTGCAGCCCTGGTGGCGGTTAGGGAGGAGCGCTGAATCAAAACCACAGCAGCAGCCCGGGACAAGGCAAAACAGGAACAAGGAAGGCCCACAGAAACCGCCACCATGGCTAAGGAGGATCAGTCGTTGCAGAGGAGTGCACCGGAGGCGGAAGGGGCCCCTCTCCTAGATGGCCAGCCTCCGGAGGCCCCATCGCCTCAGGAGGCGCCATGGACTCCGGGGGGCGTCACCAGCACTGACGCACACAACCTCGTCGAGCACCCAGTGTACTTCGTCAGCACGGTGTTGCGGGACGCGAGGGCACGGTACCCCATGCCTCAGAAGCTCCTCCTCGCGCTACTGGTGGCCTCGCGCAAGCTGCGGCACTATTTTCAGGGTCACCCCATCAAGGTCGTCTCGTCATACCCCTTGGAGAGAGTGCTCAGGAGCCCTAACTCAGCCGGAAGGGTCGCTGAGTGGAACATAGAACTGCAAGCGTTTCAGCTCGAATTCAGCACGACCAGAGTCATCAAGGGAGCAGCATTAGCGGATTTTGTGGCAGAATGGACGGAGGCCCCAGGCCTCAAGGCCGACGAGGATCGGTCCCTCTCCCCGGGAAGCGAGGCGCCAGAAGGTTGGGTCATGTACTTCGATGGGGCGTTCTCCAGGCATGGCGCTGGGGCTGGGGCGGTGCTCATATCACCCACTCAGGACAAGCTCTACTACGCTGTACAGCTCTGTTTCCAGCAAGGTGAAAAGGTCTCCAACAACATAGCGGAGTATGAAGGTCTAATAGCGGGCTTGAAGGCCGCAGCTGCCCTGGGGGTGAAACGCCTCACCATCAAGGGCGATTCGCAGCTCCTTGTCAATTTCTCCAACAAGGTGTACATGGAAGCCTACCTTGCGGAGGTCCGCAGGATGGAGAAGCAGTTCTGGGGGTTGGAGTTGCAGCATGTGCCCCGTGGCACCAATCAGGAGGCTGACGACATCGCCAAACGGGCGTCCAGGTGGTTACCTCAGGAGCCTGGCGTCTTCGAGGAGTGGCTCTTCAAGCCCTCAGCCCTACCGTCATTGTCAAACACGGCTCAGCCTCGGGAGGAGCTCCCCCAGCCACCTGCCTCAGGAGGCCCGGTCTGTGGCCCGGCCTCAGGAGCATGCCTGCTCCTGACGATGGAACCCCAGGAGGGGTGCTGGATCACGGAGCTCCGGAGTTACTTAACACAAGGGACCCTGTTGGAGAAGGAGGAGGAAGCGGAGCGTGTGGCACGACTGGCCACGGCATACTGCATCAAGGATGGAGAGCTCTACCGGAAGCGACCAAACGATGTATCCCTGTGCTGCATCTCCAGGGAGCAAGGAAAGGAACTGCTGGAAGATATACACGGCGGAGACTGTGGACATCATTCATCATCAGGACCCTCATCGGCAAGGCGTTCCGCGGTGGGTTTATTGGCCCACCGCACTCAACGACGCCGTCAAACTGGTGAAGGCTTGTGAGGCCTGCCAGTTCCACGCCAAGCAGGTCCATCAGCCGGCAGGAGGCTGGCAGACTATACCCCTTTCGTGGTCGTTCGCAGTCTAGGGGCTGGATATCCTGGGCCCGTTTCCTCGGGCGCCACTGGGCTACCGCTACCTCTACGTCGCCGTGGACAAGTTCACCAAGTGGGCTGAAGTAGAGGCCGTCCGCACCATCCCCGCGGGTTCCGCGGTCAAGTTCATCAGGGGCATCGTGAGACGGTTCGGGCTGCCGAACCGCATTATCACAGACAACGGTTCACAGTTCACCAGTAACCTCTTCAAAACATACTGTGCTAACCTTGGAACGCAGATATGCTACGCTTCGGTGGCGCACCCCCGAAGCAACAGCCAGGCTGAGCGAGCCAACGCAGAGGTCCTGAGGGGCCTCAAGACCAGGACATTCAAGAAGAAGCTGGAGGCCTGCGGCAGAGGTTGGTACGACGAGCTTCAGTCCGTGTTATGGTCCATCCGCACAACTGCGACCTAGCCGACTAGAGAGACCCCGTTCTTCCTGGTCTATGGAGCCGAAGCGGTCCTCCCTCACGAGGTCAGACATCGCTCCGCATGGGTCCTGGCGTTCAACGAGGCGCAGCAGGACGCCATGCGGGGGATGTACCTCGTGCTGGGGGAGGAACGTTGCCGAGAGGCCGCACTGTGAGTGGCGAGGTACCAACAAGCACTACGACGATATCACTGCCGCAACATCCGCCCCAGAACTCTCGAGGTAGGCGACCTCGTGCCCAGGCGGGTTCTCTCCAGGGAGGGACTGCACAAGCTCTCTCCCATGTGGGAGGGCCCGTTCAAGGTTGTTCATGTTTCCAGGCCTGGCTCCGCGCGCTTGGAGACTCAGGAGGGGGTGCCGGTCCAGAACGCATGGAACATCCAGCACCTCCGGAGGTTCTACCCCTAAAAAGGCCCAGAGCCTGTGAAGAAGGCGAATGCTTGTGAAGATTATCCTTTTTGGAAAAGGCCCAGAGCCTGTGTAGAAGGCGAATGCCTGTGAAGATTATCCTTTTTGGAAAAGGCCTAGAGCCTGTGAAGAAGGCGAATGCCTGTGAAGATTATCCTTTTTGGAAAAGGCCCAGAGCCTGTGAAGAAGGCGAATGCCTGTGAAGCTGTCGCGTTTGGGAAAAGGCCCAGAGCCTGTGAAGAGGGCAAATGCCCGTGAAGCTTGCTCCCCCCAAGAAAGGCCCGGAGCCTGTGAAGAAGGCCAACGCCTGTGAAGCTCGCCGCCCGTGATACTCTCACGTAATAATGAGTTGGGGCTGTACACACCCCGGAGTCTCAGGAGCGCCGGCCTCAGGCCCTAGGGCTCCCTCCCACGCCCAGTGGCAGCACTTAGCTCCGCGCTGGTGAGAAGACGTCGAAGACTAGATTAGGTGCCGGACGCGGCTTTTTCTTTTGCTTTCCACAGTTGGCTTGTTCATTCTCATTCAAAGTTTTATTGAAGTTGTTGCCGTCTTTGACTTGTGGTTCTTCGACTTTTCACTCTTCTGCCTCGATTTCTCTTATGCAAGGCCTCACGAGGGGGGCAGCCGAGCGCCCTCGTGAGTGTTTCCGTCCTAGTCGTTCAAAGGTTTCGCGACCTGGGTCCATTACAGGAGCACCCCTCCAGTCCGTGCCCCACGGGCACCGCGACACGAACACAGGGCCTGGGTCGGTCGCCCCCCCACGGCTGGGGCCGGGAACTATCCACACGCGGGCATGTAGACGGAAGGCACAATAATGGAAGCAAAGCGATGATTAACAGTAATAACCCAAACACGCCCCCGCGGGGCTCCACGCTACTGTCTTTTTACGCAGGAAAAAGGAAAAGAAAGAACAAATCAGGTGCAGCTCGCCTCACACCGGCCTGTAGGGAAGAGTCGAGCTGCCTACGGGGCTCAGGCAGACTCCCTCTCGCGCTTCACTGAGGCGCGACGGCAGGCAGACGCGCTACCACCTCCCAAGCAGGTACGACGGCGTAGAGGCTGACCGCGGCCACCGCTAGAAGAGTCATCGCCTGAAGAAGAACCGGTGAAGCTCGGGGAATCCTGAGCGCCGCCAATCACGCGAGCGCTGTCCTCTCCATCATCGCCGGGGCTGGGTCCCCGGACGCGGTCGTCGTCCTCAGGGCAGCAACCTGCGCGGCGACCATCTTCCCCAAACACCCTCACGTAGAGGGTGGCATCGCCGTCAAACTTGAAGTGCAGGGTGCACCGACAGCTCAGGCCACGCGCGCGGGCAAACGTCTGCCAACCGCGGGTCAAGGCCAGGCTCCCGGCCGCGGAGACCTCCAGTGAAGCCCATGAGGCCCGGCTGCAGCAGCCGTCTGCAAAGCCAGAGGCCGCCCGGGGCGCCGACCGGGAGCTCGCCAAGGAGGAAGCGAGGAAGTTGAAGCCGGGTGCTAGTCGGCTCAGCCGACCACACAACGAACTCCGGCAGCACCTCTGCAGCGCGAAAGTGCGGCCTAGGGGAACGCGCGACCGAAGCGTGCCCCCCGGCCGCAGCAGTCCGCCCGTCACCATGCTGGAAATCATCTCCACGGCCACGGGGATCTGCCATGGAGGCCACAGGATGTTTGTGAGGGCGCCCTCGGCCGCGCTTGGGCGGGGGAGAGGCAGGCTCAACCTGGCGAGCCTTCCCCTTCTCTGCGGCCGAGAACCTCCTCAACGGAGCCATGAAGAAGAAGGAGAAGCAAGGGAGGATGAACTGGAAGGGCGCGCGCCCCTCCGTACTTATAGCCGGCGAGGGCCAACCGTCGGCCCCCACGATCGCAGGTAATCATGACCTGCTTTCCATGCAGGGACTTGTCCAATCCGTGCAGTTGCCGAGGCACCATGGGGAAGTGGAGACACCCACGTCCGATCAACCGCCATGCGGTGCCCAAGGCCGCAGGCTGTTAGGGCCCGCGGCGCTTTGCTCTTGCCCTTTCGCCTCCCTACACGGCCAAGTCCGGGCGCGCCTTGCGCCCGGGGGCTACTGTCGGTATTCTGGAAATGGGGGTCCCCAGACTTGCCTGCCTGCGGCGTGGCTCGAGGAGGGGCCCAGCACGGCCCATCTTCATCAACACAGACCCAAGACCCTCGCGAGGGGCCAAGCCTCGCGGGGCGGACGACACGGAGCTTCCTCAGGCACGGCCTCATCAGGCTGGTTCACGAGGAGGCGGAGAGATCAAGGCGGGGTACCTCACGAGGTGCCCGTGACACAAGCCATGACGACCAAGGGCGCCAAGCGGGCGCCAGCCCGCGCACTGTCCTCCTTTCCTCTTTGGTGCAAAGGGAGCAAGCGCAGGCGAGAGCATCAAGTAAAGGCACCCGTTTCGGTGCAACGAGACCAAGACCAGTCCAACGGCAGGGAGGAACTTATTGTGGAGCCCAAGCCAGCGTCACCACCAGAGCCTTTGGTAGGCGAGGACCAACTTTAGTCAGGATAATTGTACCAGATGTTCCCCTTCAAAATGGCCAATTGTTGGCGCCCTTCCCGCTCAATATTTGGGAAGAGGCCCAGGGCCTTTGCCTATAAATAGGACTAGCCACCCCCAGGGTAGAGGGGCAATCAGGAAGGGAGAATTTAGAAGCCAAGAGAGAAACAAGCTAGGATAGGGTCGAGTAGCATCACACACACAGAGAGAGAAGGGCGACTGAACTCCTCCCAGCAGTTCATCCCCCCAGCCAAGAACAGACCCTCGCGAGGTTGTTCTTCCTTGTACTGCTCATCATCATCAGCCCAAGAGGCAATCCACCGCACCACACACTGGAGTAGGGTATTACACCACAATGGTGGCCCGAACCAGTATAAACCTTGTGTCTCTTGTGCTGTTCTTTCCATAGCTTAGATCTTAGCTAGGCGGAGGGGTGTAGGTAGGTAGAAGGCGAAATCTCCGCGCGCACACTAGTGTTCGAACCTCGAGGGTCTGCCGGAACCCGAAATCCGACAATGTCGTATGTTCGGAGGTTATTAAATGTGAGCCTCAAGTCGTCTACTAGAGATTCGACATGTGTTGTTTTGACGACCACATCATCTACATATGCCTCCACTGTTTTGCCGATCTGGTTTGCCAGACATGTCTGAATCATGCGCTAATATGTTGCGCCGACGTTTTTGAGTCCGAAGGGCATTGTGTTGAATCAGAATGGGCCGTATGCTGCGATAAATGCTGTTGCGGCTTGGTCTAATTCTGCCATCTTGATTTGATGGTAGCCGGAATATGCGTCGAGGAAACACAACGAATCGTGTCCTGCGGTAGCGTCGATAATTTGATCGATGCGGGGGAGGGGGAAGGGATCCTTTGGGCAAGCCTTGTTAAGGTCTTTAAAATCAACGCACAAGCGCCAAGATTTCTCCTTCTTTGGTACCATCACCAGGTTTGCTAGCCAGTCCGAATGTTTTATACCTCTGATGAATCCGGCCTCCAATAGCTTTGCTAGCTCCTCTCCCATGGCATGTCTCTTAGGTTCGGAAAAATGCCAAAGAGCTTGTTTGACAGGTTTGAATCCTTTTAGGATATTTAAGCTGTGCTCGGCTAGCCTGCGTGGGATTCCTGGCATATCTGAAGGGTGCCAGGCGAAAATGTCCCAGTTCTCCCGTAGGAACTCTCGCAGTGCGGCATCTACATCAGGGTTTAACTGTGCCCCGATAGAAGCTATTTTATTGGGGTCCGTTGGATGGACCTGGAATTTGAATATTTCGTCCGCCGGTTTAAAGGAGGTGGACTTGGATCTTTTGTCGAGTACCACATTGTCCCTATTCACCGTGGAGCGTAGCGCAGTCAGTTCCTCAGCTGCTAAGGCTTCAGATAGTGCCTCGAGGGCCAGTGCGGCTGTCTTGTTTTCGGTGCAGAGTGCTATGTTCGTATCACTAGCGAGAGTGATGATCCCGTTAGGCCCGGCATCTTGAGCTTCATGTACCCGTAATGGGATATTGCTTGGAAGATTGTAAACGCTTCCCGCCCTAGCAGAGCGTGATAACCGCTGCTGAACGGAGCCACATGGAACGTGGCCTCTTCGGACCTGTAATTATCCGGCGTGCCGAACACCACATCTAGTGTGATTTTTCCTATATAGCGCGCTTCCCGACTGGGGATTATTCCTCTAAAGGTTGTGCTGCTTCGCTCAATGCGGTTCTAGTCTATTTCCATTTTTTGAAGGGTTTCCTCATAAATGAGGTTCAATCCGCTGCCGCCGTCCATGAGTACCTCGGCAAGACGAAAACCGTCCACTATTGGACTGAGGACCAATGCGGCTGGTGCTTGGGCTGTTCGGAATTTAGGTTCATCACTGGCGTTAAAGGTAATAGCCGTGTCACTCCATGGGTTTATTGTTGCTACTTGGTAGACTTCGGCAAGGCTGCGGAGTGTCCTTTTTTGCATATTATTTGATGCGAAAGTCTCGAATACTGTTAGTACTGTATTGGTGTCTCTGGGGTGGCTTTTTGTTGCCTCCGGAATTAGGAGATCTTCGCCAATTTTGGCCACCTGCCAGAGTATCCAACATGCTCTAAGGCTGTGAGTTGGTGTGGCGTCCTCTGCATTGTGAATTTTACAGGGTCCATTAAGCCATCGTTCCAGTACGGTTCCATGCCCTGTAGAGGGTTTTTGCTTTTTGGTGTTTGACCCGGGTGTCTGGCGATGATGCACCCTTTTATTTCGGACTGGGTTTGTATTCAGGGACAATGGACGCTAAGTCAGCGAAGCGTGTAATATCACGGTGACTTATGGCGTTGAGGATTCCCTTGTCCGTGCAATTATTGCAGAAGATTGAGATTGCGTCTTCCTCGCGGCAGTCCCTTATCCTGTTCCTAACCAGGTGGAATCTGGCCCAGTAATGATGTACTGTTTCATCGGGCTCTTGCCTGATTTGGGATAGATCGCTTATGTTCGGGTGGGTGGGTGGAATTAAGTCCGAAGCCTCACCCAATCTGAGGCTCAAAGGCCGAGGAATTTCCGAACTCGAAAATTTGGATTCCTGGATGTTGTCCAATGAATCTAGCCCGTCGCCTAACTCTAAGTTTAGGTCTTGAGTGATATCCTCCCCTCCGAGGGTATCTGGCTTGGAGGGATCGGTAATCCGGACGTAGCTAGTCCTTAAGATAGATGAAGGGTCGCCGCACTATCCCTCTACCACGACAACGTGATGGGTGACTTGGGGAGAGTTAATCTCTCTCAGATCGGGTTTAGGCCCAATCTGGTCGTAATCCGTAGCACTCCCAGGGCGGCGATGTGACACAAGAGCTCGTTTATGGAGGAGAGCTCCATTGGATCTAACTTCTCGGCGAGTTCCGAGCTGACATGAAGATTGTTTTCGATGGCTCGAGAGGTCATCATCGGCGCAGAAGCCGAACAGGCGGTCATAAGAAAACCACCTAGCCGGAGGGTTTGGCCGATAGCCAAAGCTCCCTTAGCAACGGTGTCATCTTTAAAGACGGGGCGAGGCATCCTTCCTGATGGCGACGACACAGAGGAACTCTCAATGAAAGCACCAATGTCGGTGTCAAAACCGGCGGATCTCGGGTAGGGGGTCCCGAACTGTGCGTCTAGGCCGGATGGTAACAGGAGGCAAGGGACATGAAGTTTTACCCAGCTTCGGGCCCTCTTGATGGAGGTTAAACTCTACGTCCTGCTTGATTAATATTGATGATATGGGTAGTACAAGAGTAGATCTACCACGAGATTGGAAAGGCTAAACCCTAGAAGCTAGGCTATGGTATGATTGTTGTTCTGTATGTTGTCCTACGGACTAAAACCCTCCGGTTTATATAGACACCGGAGAGGGTTAGTGTTACACAAAGTCGGTTACAATGGTAGGAGATCTACATATCCGTATCGCCAAGCTTGCCTTCCACGCCAAGGAAAGTCCCTTCCGGACACGGGACGAAGTCTTCAATCTTGTATCTTCATAGTCCAGGAGTCCGACCGAAGGTATAGTCCGGCCATCCAGACACCCCCTAATCCAGGACTCCCTCAGACCCACCATGGTTACAATGTCCTCAAGAAGCCAGGAAGCGGTGGAGTCATCACCGTACCCTATGAAGAAAGGGACGCGGTGTGCTCGCTCCAGCATGCATTCCAAGACGCAACAATCAAAGACCCAGACCACAGGAGCGGGAGGCCTCCCAAGGCGACCCTCAAGAAGAAGAAGACCTCACCTGACCCAAAAGGGGTGATGCCACAAGGAGGCAGGCACCTCTAGAGGTATCGCGTCAGGGTTCGCGCTCGATCAGGGAGCGCCTCCCTCTCACGCATAGGAAGGCACGCTCGCGCCCTCCTCGGGCAGGGCTCGGGGGATCTTGCTTGGAGAGCCGCCAACCTTGCCAAGGTCGCAGGGGAGGTGCTCGGGCACCACTTGGAGGGGTGCTTTCAAGGACGCTTCCCTCGGGAAGGTACAAGTCAAAGGAGACCAAACCCTCATCGCAAGGAACACCCATGAGCTACAAGAGTCCAGAGTCATGCGTGGCAGCCGCCGCTTACCTGCCATGGCCCCACATCCAGGCGAGGATGGAGGACTGCGCATCTGCGTCGACGTACCAGGGCTCAACCGAGCTGCGTCCCAGGAGCGCCTATGGCCTTCGGCCGTAGGGCGCTGCGAGGGACCACCTCACAACTACGTTTGCATGCCCTTCGGCCTGCCAAGCACGGTCGCCGCACATCGGCGCCTGTTGAGGAGCATTCTGGAGGCTCAGGAGGTCAGGCATCGCGCGGTCCTGGCGGAGGTGGCAATGGTCCCCGAAGACCCGCATGTGCCACCGGAGCCTCCTGAGGCCCCTGGGCCTGGGGGCTCATGAGGGCCGACGTCTTCATCGCGCATCGCTCACTTCCTCAACATCACTTCATCTTTAACAGCACCAGGTGACATCTTTCAGAGTTCTTCTTTCAGCTGGGAGCGCCCACAGGGCTGCACCATTCCTAGGCCGCGTGGGTCCGTCCCCGCGGCATGTATCCATTTTGGTTATGCTCTTTACCTACCCTGTTGGGGGCGCCCCTCGGGCTGCATCATCCCCACGCCGCTCGGGCCCGACCCAGCGGCGGTTGCTTTTACCTGCGCTTGCTTGAAATTGGATTTCCTATGTGCTTAACATACCTGACCTAATCACCTGCTCGATCAACGCCTATCTGAAGAGCCTCTCGCTCTGGCACGGCGCGTGCGCACGGGTCCGTCCCTGCAGCGTTGATAAACCTGAGTGGTCGAGCTCTGGCCGCGGCAGCCCCGCACGGCGCCACCTCACCAGGCCCTCAGTGCCCTGACCGCTCCCTCAGAGTGACCATGGGTTGGCCGACGACCATAACAACATGCCTTGTTTCTCCTCATGATTGGTGTGCAAGATCTACTCCAGGAGCAACGTTGGGGGCATCGTGAGCTCTCTCTCCCACTCTTTGTTACGGACCGCCTGCACGTTAAAAGGGGGGCGCCTGAGCATCGCGACTCATGGGCTCTTACTGGCTCTCCAGCCCTCACCCCCTGGCCTTGACCCATGGCATCGTGACCTTTCATACCAGCGGCGGCTGAGCTCGCTCTAGGGCCGGGACCTGAGGACGTAGAGCGTTAAGGAAAGCACCGGGGAGTGGGAAGAAGCTTGCGAGGGCCTCACCCAGTAGTACCTCGGCCACCGCCTCTCGGGACGGGCACCTCTCCGAGGAACTACATCAGACGCACAAGATAAGTCGCACCCTCACGATAGCTAGACCAACGCAGCGCTAAATCCCCGCCCAGTGCAACTCTGTCACGGCGACACTACCTTCCTTTCTCGCCCAACAAGGACTGCTTGAGCGCTAAAGGGGACCTCCCGAGCATCAACACTCGGGGGCTCTTACCGGACCTCGGGCCTTGACCACGACATTGACCACGACATTGACCACGACACTCGGGGACTCGGGGGCTCACCTCCTGGCCTTGACCACGACATTGCGACCTGGCATACCAGCGACAGCTGAAGCTTGCCTGGGGACTGGGACCTGTCAGCGTAGAGCGCCAAGTCCTCGCGAGGATAGAAAGGGGGAGCTCAGTCGGAACAGAACGGACACCTCACGCCAATTCATATTAAGGATATAGTATTTACAAAAGGCACGGCAGACGCCTTACATGCCCCCGTGGGGTGTTGCTTTAATTCCTCGCAGGGAACAAAAGGTGCTAACCCTAAGGAACGCTACTTGCTAGAACCTCCCCAAGCGACGCCATCATCAATAGTGGGCTGCCCGGTGCCGGCGCCAAAACCATCCAGATCAGTGGCACCGGCGGCCCGATGCAGCTGCCCCACTCTGGGCGCGGCGCGAGCTCGGAGGCTCATAGCTGTCGTCGCTCATCTCCCGGGTCGCGAGGAGTTAGGGGGAGCCTCGGAAGCCGCGGAAGCCCTCAGTCCCTCCGCTGCTGCCGGAGGAGCTGCAGGAGGACCAACAGGCGGGGCTGGCCCTCGCCCGCTCGTCACCACTGCCGCTTCCCTTAGGGCAGCATTCCAGCCGGCATCCTTCTGCATCAAAGACCTTGAAGAACATCAAGGAGGCGCAGTCGTATTCAAGATGGATCACCAAGGTGCCGTCCACGCAACAGACCCGGGCAATCTCACCCCAGCCCCGGGTCATGAAGACCTTGCCTGGAGCGATGACCGCGACCTCCGCTCCGGTTGCAGGGGTGCCACAGTCGACATGCTGCACCCAGAACTCCAGGGCCCCGCTCGGCGGCATCTCGAAGGCGAAGGAGGGAGGAAGGCGGATCCACGAAGTTGGAGGCATGGCGGCGTGGAGCACAAGCTCGCGAAAGGAGCGCTCCGCGTGGACTCCAGGGGGGACGACGGGCACCACTGTGACTCGCCGGTGTCGGTGGCGACGCTGTCGGTGTTGCTCGGTGCCCTGCACCCTGGGGCCTACAACACGGGCGTACAGGGGCAGCGCAAACCCAGGCGGCGGCCGCTCGTACCACGGCCTCGACACCACCTGCCAGGCGCCTTCGTCCCGGTGACAGAGGATTGGCCGTTTCTTCGGCGGGAGGGGGTCAGGACCCTCTCTGGGGGGCTTTCCCTTCTCCTCAGCTGAAAACCGGCGGATCAGTGCCATTGGTGCAAGAGGAAGCAAGGATGAGGAAGAAGAAGAGGAGGAGTAATTGAAAGGGTTGAACTGGCGGAGCTCACATGGCCCCGTACTTATATAGCCGAGGAAGGCCAACCGCCGAGCAACATGACCTCAGGTAATCATGACTCATATCTTTGCATGCAGGGACTCGTCGAGTCGTGCGGTTGCCGGGGCGTCGTGGGAGGCACAGACGCCCACGTCCAATCAACCGCCACGCGACACCCAAGGCCGCAGGCTGTTAGGGCCTGTGGCGCTTCGTGCTTGCCCCTTCGCTTCTCTGCTAAGACAAGCCCGCACGCGCCTTGGGCCCGGGGGCTACTGTCGGCATTCTAGGAATGGGGGTCCCCAGACTTGCGTACCTGCGGCCTGCGGCGTGGCTCAAGTGGGGGCCCAGCACGGCCCATCTTCATCAACGCAAGCTCAAGACCCTCGTGAGGGGCCAAGCCTCGCGGGGCCGACGACAGGAAGCTTCCTCAGAGGCAGCCTCATCAAGCAGGCTCGCGAGGAGGCGAGATCAAGGCAGGGGTACCTCGCGAGGATCCCATGACGCAAGCCATGACGATCAAGGCCAGGCGGGCGCCGGCCTACACAGGGTCCTTGTTTCCCCTTTGGTGCAAAGGGGGCAAGCATAGGCCAAGGCATCAGGCAAAGGTTGCCATTCCGGTGCAACGAGACCAAGACCAGTAGAGCGGCAGGACGAAGGTGACCGTGGAGCCCAAGACGGCGTCATCACCAGTGCTTTTGGCAGCCGAAGACCACCTTTGCTGAGGATAACTTGTACTAGATGTTCCCCTTCAAAATGGCCAATTGTTGGCGCCCTTCCCGCTCAATTATTCGGGGAGAGCCCCAGGGCCTCTATAAATAGAGCTAGCCTCCACAAAGGAAGGACACCCAGGAGGAGAGAGGAGAGTGGAGAGAGATCTGGTAGAACCCTAGCAGAGAGAAAGAGAGGCGACGGAACTCACCCTAGCAGTTCATCGCACCAGCTCAAGAACACCTCTCGCGAGTCTGTTCTTCCCTTGTAATGTCCATCATCATCCCAGAGGCAATCCACCACACCACACACTGGAGTAGGGTATTACACCACAACGGTGGCCCGAACCAGTATAAACCTCTTGTCTCCTGTGTTGTTCATCATTTTCATCTTAGTTTGCATGAGAGGATCGGACGTAGATCGATAGGGGAGAGATCTCCGCGCGCACCCCAATGTTCGAACCTCAAGGGTCTGCCGGAACCCGAAATCCGATAAACGGAGCCAGACACTGGATCCGCTTCGCCCTCTCCACCCAGTCCTGAGAGAGCAATACTAAGATCTCAGGCATCATCCTCGAAACATTGAAGTTGGGAGTACGTCAAAAAGTAACATACCTCGTTGGTGGGGCGGTTGCAATTGTGACCACGGTCTGAGTCCATGGCCAGTGGCTTCTCATTGCCCTTAAAGAGCAACTTCCAGGCCCCTCCATGAGAAGTATTGAAGAGCCTTTTTAGGGTCTGGTGCTTCTTCCAATTGAACTCCCATAATGGGCGGCTTCGGCGCTGACACGGAAGAATCCGGTGGATTAGCATCACCTGGATAACGTCAACGAGCTTGATATCCTTGGTCACCATGCTTTGAACACGCGTCTGCAGCGCTATCAGCTCATCAAGTGAACACCAATCCGGACTCTTCTCGACCCAGGAGGTAAGTTGGATGGGTGCACTGGAGCGGAATTCGGCAGCTGCGGCCCAGGTGGTGCCGCGGGGTTCTGTAATGTAGAACCACTGCTTTTGCCATTCCTTTACTGTCTCCACAAAGGTGCCTTTGGGCAAGGAGACGTTGGATAGCTTGCTCACCATGGACCCTCCGCACTCCGCATGCTGGCCTTCCACCACCTTCGGCTTCACGTTGAAGACTTCGAGCCACAACTTGAAGTGGGGATGGACGCGGAACAAGGGTATGGTTCGAAAAGAGGTAGCATACCTGAGGGTCGGCGGGAAGTGGCTTTGCTCATGGTCATCGTCCTCCGCACGCACTACGGCAACGAGCTTGGGGATGGAGACTATCTTGCGCGGGCGCTAGGTCTGAGAGGACGGCCTTGTCGTCAGTGCGTGACCTCGCCCGCCGACGACGAATGCGTCAACGCTGCACGTCCTTTTCTTCTCCGGCAGATCTGTGACCATCGGTGAGGAGGGATAGAGAGGCCGTCTTTTTTAGATACGAAGAGAGGGTGATAGTGTGAGAAGCAAGTGGGCAGCCCTTAGCAAGAAAGCTCTGAAGCTCCAGCCTATATATCTTTTTTGTACTACTAGTACTTGAGGTGGAGTAGTGGTAGAGTAGTTTATATTTTCTCTGCAAATAGTACCAGTTAATCATGGTTCAAAACTGAACGACACGGCATTAAAAAAAATAAAGGTTCATAACCAATGCGGCACCTCGGGCCAACGCGACCAGATCGCATTTTGCACGAGAAATTACACACTATGTTTCGTTGACATGTGGTCCCATTCCAACATGTCAGTGAGACGACGGCAAGTCCTTTTGTACAATTTCCGAAAGGACGTGTAGGCCGGGGCGCCTCTTCATGTACCATGGCAAACAGGCAACTGTCCACCGACTCTTGGCCTTTCCCTCTCGATTTGGAACTGCTATCGCACGCTCTTCCTCCTCCTCCATTTTCCTTCACCCTTTCTTCTGCCATTGTTCGATTGTCTTCTCCATGGAGGGAACAAGCCGCAAACGACCCCGTTATTCTTGCCCCAATCTAAAAGATGACGTGGTGGGGGAACTCAATGATTGTTGCGACGTCATCACCTCGGCTAGCATGGCAGGTTCGTTCAAGACCATTCTCGACTCAACTAATAAGATCATTACAAGGAACCCAAGGGTCCAGGAGCGGTTTGATCTCCCTTATCTTCTTCGCTATAAGCTTGTTCGCATGGACACGGACGACGGAGGCCTCGCCTTGTGCAAGTTGAATCCGCTTGATAACGATACGTGTCATGTCAAGATACCATCACTTCAGGGTAAGGCCTGGGCTGGCGCTAATGGAGATTGGGCTGTTTATATTGCGTACAATTGCGAGTGGGAACTTGTGAATGTGTACACTCGTCAGCGGATTCCACTTCCAAAATCTCAGAGTGCCCTGTGGTTGAGCACACAGATGATCTACGTACATTCAAATATGATCATGGTGACTGTCATCTACGGAAGATAGCAATTTGTCGAGTTCCCAACTGCTCTTGGAATTACAAGAACTATGAATTTGTTGCTATCTTCGAGAAGCTTGTTGTCGTCCTTCGTGATTCCACGGTTCGTCCATGGATATTGATCAAAAATCAATTTCTGTACATGGATGAGTATTGCGATGTAATTGAATGCGAGGATCTTGTGTTTGCTGCCACCACTCATGGCACTGTTTTTGCATGGGATCCTCGTAGTTTCGGTACGTTTATCTTCCACTATAATTATAATTATTTCAGCCACATGCATGCGGGTTAGCAAGTTTCCCTTTACTAATTAACCTTCTTGTGTTTCCAAGCTCCTGTGAACATTCCACCACCTATACTTGAAATTTTTTATAACCAGGGGGGAGATGACGATGGTGATGATCACGAGCATGAGGACGAGCAGAACTTATATACTCAGTGGCGCCTGGCAACTAATTCTGATGGATCACCTCTTCCTGTCTGTATACAGTGCACTGTGATTGTTACTACTGAGGGAGCAGGTGTTGTCTCCCATGGTCGCCCTCTCCGGACCTATTCCAACACCTGATGCAGGGTATTCAGGATGGATAGTAGTGTGCTAGCGCCAACACCTTCTCCCTGGTTCAGTATTGATAGTCTTGGAGAAAACTCCCTCTTCCTTGGACAAAACTATCCAATGATGGTGAAAGGCGATCCAGCTGATGTTGACACAACGTTACTACCATTTATGAGAAGCAATTGTATCTATACCTCGGACATTACAGTGGTTCCCTACCCTGGTCCTGATATATGCGACTTCAGCCTGGATGATTAGTCCTGCGTTGCTCTCGATATTGACAATAGATGGCCCTTCCCAGAGCACCTATGGTTCAAAGCAAGCGTTTCCAACGCCGAGGATTGGTTGAGTTGAAGTTCATTTCATTGCCTGTTATTTTTTGTGTGATGAAAACTTTAGTATTTACTAGAATGTTTTGTTGGAAATAATCTATAATCCAACATGTATCCTCGTTATTGTTGCGTGTTGATGACTTGTTGTATGTAATGAATGGTACATTTGCAATTGCATGTCATAGACTCAATTTATGAATGGTTTTCTAGTCACTTCTTGGAGTGTGAGTACTGTAGTAGTATAGCCAGCATCCGGATAGTATATGAGGTTTCCATGTCACATAGAGCCAACCTAATATTGGAGTATGCTAGCCCTCCACCGGCGCGCCGCTTCAAATGACGGAGGAAGTGAGAGGTCGCGTCACCTTGTGTCCAGATTTGAGATGCCACATGTACCAGATGAATGACTCCAAGTTCGACCAACGTGATGCTAGGTGCGAGCCGAGGAACACTATTGGAGAGACCCCCTCATAATTTTCCTACATTGGTCGTTTGATTCATAGGATAGAATGCTATAGGATTTTTTCCCTATGTAATCATGTTTTAATTGGCAATCTAGCATCCACTCCAACTTTTGTTTCACTTCCTTTGTTCCTACGAAGAGAGTACTTGCTCTAAATGATGTGCCGCTGCAAGAGCCGCCTATATTAATTAACCATGCTCTAAAAAGGTGGACCAGCTTTGGCTATAGTAGTACTGTACTAGTTTAGTAGGTGACCTTGCGCTTGGCTCTTCTCCTCTTCCAGAAGTCGACCAATAATGATGGTACTACAGTAGTACTTCTGGCAATCTGACACCAAATGAACTGCTGCACCTCCACCGCTTGTAAGCAAAAGTTTCTCCTCGTGCTGCGAGCCATAGCACATGCGTTGGCGAGGGAGAAGGCGTTGTAGATTCTCGTCTTTCTGCGAGTTGACGGGACACATCAAAGTTATTTATTAGTACTCTCTTCAAAAAGGGCCGACCATGTCCATGGCTACCATCCCGTGCTCTGTCATTGAGTACGTGCACTATTCACGTGCCATCGAGGAGAAAAAATATTGCGTAGTAGTACTTGGTGCCATCGAAGTGCATGACTCACTTACGCACTGCATATCTCCATTTTCTTGCATGACACGCCACCTTGATGCTAGATGTCCCGCATGTCATGGAGGCATATAGTATGATTTTGTAAAATGAAGGCATACAGATGTCCCGTGTGTCGGCAAATGGAGGCATACAGATGTCTTAGACGAAAGAGTGGAAGAACATAGATTCCCGATGACCGAGAAGGAGCAACAAACCTCGGGGTGGAGCGTCTGCACTCCTAATATTTTATATTATTCAGCGATATAAAATCAACCAAATCTCTCCATGTTCCTATACCATTCTATAGTATGAGAATAAATTTGAACCAATGTTAGGGATATCGCTTATCGGGAACTTATCGGTACACCCCAGATAAGGGGTAAATCGGCCATTTTATCGGCATATCGGCCGATTTATCGCCATATCGGTTGATTTATCAGCCGATTTCTCTTATCGGTCAGACACCGGTAAGCGTTAAATCAGCTGATTTATCGGAATATCAGAAGATATCTTGAACATTGCTTTGAACGTAAGCCATTGATTCACTCTATCCAATGGTCATAGTTGGAAAATCCAAACAAAACCAAGCATTGGATCAACTCTTTTTTCGAGATCAACTCTTTTAGCACTTAGATTGTTGCTGCCTGCCCACCTAGCCCACCTATATATCTGCTCATGTGTGATGACCACAGGAGCTATCCACTCAGATTGTATGTTCAAAAAATAAAGGTCGAGAACTAATGCGGCACCTCAGTCCAACACAGCCAGATCACATTTTGCACGACAAATTACACACCATGTTTCGTTGATATGTGGTCCCATTCCAACATGTTAGTGAGACGACGGCGAGTCCTTTTGTACATTTTCCGAAAGGACATGTAGCCCGAGGCGCCTCATCGTGTACCATGGCAAACTGGCAACCGTCCAACAACTCTTCGCCTTTCCCTCTCGATTTGGAACTGCTGTCGCACGATCTTCCTCCCTCCTCCATTTGCCTTCACCCTTCCTTCTGCCATTGTTCGAACGTCTTCTCCATGGAGGGAACAAGCCGGAAACGACCCCATTATTCTTGCCCCGATCTGAAAGATGACGTGGTGGGGGAACTCATTGATCGCTGCGACATCATCACCTCGGCTAGCATGGCAGGTTCGTTCAAGACAATTCTCGACTCAACTAATAACATCATTACAAGGAACCCAAGGGTCCAGGAGCGGTTTGATCTCCCTTATCTTCTCGCTATAAGCCTGTTCGCATGGGCGTGGACGACGGAAGCCTCGCCTTGTGCAAGTTGATGCCACTTGATAACGATATGTGTGATGTCAAGATGCCATCGCTTCAGGGTAAGGGATGGGCTGGCGCAAATGGATATTGGGTTGTTTATATTGGGTACAACTATGAGTGGGAACTTGTGAATGTGTACACTCATCAGCGGATTCCACTTCCAAAAATCTCCGAGTGCCCTGAGGTTGAGCACACAGATGATCTATGTACGTTCAAATACGATCATGGTGACTATCGTCTACGGAAGATAGAAATTTGTGGAGTTCCCAACCGCTCTTGGAATTACAAGAACTATCAAGTTGTTGCTATCTTCGACAAGCTTGTTGCCGTCCTTCGTGGTTCGACTGGATGGATATTGCTCAAAAATCAGTTTCTATACATGGATGTGTACTGTGATGCAATTCAATATGAGGGTCTTGTGTTTGCTGCCACCACTCGTGGCACTGTTTTTGCACGGGATCCTCGTAGTTTCGGTATGTTTGTCTTCCACCATAATTATAATTGTTTCATCCATATGCATGCGAGTTAGCAAGTTTCCCTTCTCTACTAATTAACCTTCTTCTTGTGTTTCCAAGGTCCTGTGAACATTCCACCACCTATACTTGAAAAATTTTATAACCACGGGGGAGATGACGATGGTGATGATCACGAGCATGAGGACGAGCATGGCCCATATGCTCATTGCCGGCTGGCAACTAATTTCGATGGATCACCCCTTCTTGTATGTATACATCCCACTGCTGATGTTACTACTGAGGGAGCAGGTGTTGTCTCCCATGGTCACACTCTCCGGACCTATTCCAACACCCGTTGCATGGTATTCAGGATGGATACTAGTGTGCTAGCGCCAACACCTTCTCCCTAGTACAGTATTGATAGTCTTGGAGAAAACTCACTCTTCCTTGGACAAAACTATCAAATGATGGTGAAAGGCGATCCAACTACTGTTGACACAATGCTACTACCATTTATGAGAAGCAACTGTATCTATACGTTGGACATTGTGGTGGTTCCCTAACCTGGTCGCGATATAGTAGGCCGCTTCAGCCTGGATGATCAGTCCTGCGTTGGTCTCGAGATTGACAGTAGCTGGCTCTTCCCAAAGAATCGCTTGTGGTTCAAAGCAAGCGTTTCCAACGCCGAGGATTGGTTGAGTTGAAGTTCATTTCATTGCTTGTTTTTTGTTGTGTGATGAAAACTTTAGTATTTATAATGTATCCTCGTCATCGTTGTGGGTTGATGACCTGTTTTATGTAATAAAATGATATGCCTATGATAAACTTACTAAATTTATGAATGGCTTTCGAGTCGCTTCTCTGAGTGGGTGCTGCGACGAGGCAAAAAAATATTTTCTGAATACATAATTGTGCGTGCATTGCAACAGGTTATCGGATGAGGCCAATCAACAATAGTACACTATTTGTACTAGCTTCACATGCTGCTCTATCTCTATGTCTACATATGTAATAAAACAAGTTTTAAACTTGAGGCCAGCCACCCATCCTCACAAAGAACACTTTTTAACCTAACACAGACTCCAGGAAATTTGGCCACGGTGTGAGGCGGACCATATGTTAATGTGTTCGCTGTACATAACCAGCACCTCGAATCCTCAATACTACTACTAGTACTATAAGTAGTAGGAGTAGTAGGGTGGCATGGGCCAGAACAAGCATTCACGTCCAGGAGTACAGCACACGCCACCAGCACGACTTCCATTTGACACCATATTTCTTGGAGTCCGTGCTACAGCAATCTCTTCAACCTCGCCCTTTCTCTAACTTAGCCATCGCGCGGAGGGCGAGGTCCTCAACTGCGGTCCCACTTGTAAGGCCAAATCCAACGAACGACCCCAAACGGACCTCCATTTTGCCTGGATTCTGTCCGTTTGGGTAGGGCAATGGGGTCGTGTCCGGGACATTTCTCGGATGGGGTGGTTGTGCGCTGAACGCGCAGATGCATCCCGGCCGCGTACATTTTTCTTTGCAAACACATATCTTTTTTTCATCATTGATTTTTTGGTACATGGAAATACATCACCAAAATTTTGACTAGAAAAGCAAGACCAAAGAAAACAAGAACCACAAGAATACATTTTAGAAGATATCCAACTTCCATAACTGCTCCTGTAAGTTGGATTAGTGCCTTCTCGATGCATTCATTGTTGATCTGTGGAGGCTCGATCTTGTGTGCTTGTTTATTCTTCAAGTTCAAAGAAGTAGACGTGTCTAGCCTCTATTCTATTAACAAGTGCACTAATCTCATCTCTAGCCTCTATGCTAGCTAAAAGTGCTAGAACATCTACTAAATTGTGCTCTGTCAATATATCGTTGTACTCTTCTTTCCAATACCAAAACTTGCATCCATTCTACACAATAAAATTTTAAGTTAGCACAACTAGTCTAATCCGAGAGCACAACCGAAGATTTGGTCAAGATCTTCCTCCTTTTGCCGACATGTGGGACATCCAGCATCCAGGTCGTGTCATGCAAGAAAATAAAGTGGTAGTTGAAGCCACGTGATGTGCATCTTGGGTTAAACTGTAAATAGAATCTTACTACTCTTGAGTAACTCCAAAAGCGGCCACCGAAGATCTTTATTGGATTTGTTTTTCATCACCAGCACGTCGAGGTGAAAGATGTGCAGGTTCAGTGGGTCCTCTTGCGTTTTCACTAACATGTGGGACCGCATATCAGCAAACAGATGATGGGCTCCGCGCTTCTGCTGGTTGGCTAAGAAGAGAGATAGAGGAGGGCTGAGCACGGACTCCGGGAAATTTGTTCTCCGTAACTAGCACCTCGATATAGTGGGGTGGCATGGGCCATAACTAGCATTCATGTCTAGCAGTACGACACATGCCACCCACACGAGTCCCATCTGACACCATTTTTCTTAGAGTCTATGCTACAACCATCTCTTCTCCCTCCTGTTTTCTGAGCCATCGCGCGGTGGGCGGGGTGGGGGTTTGCTGATAGTTGGTCTGCTCAACTGCGGTCCCACTTGTAAGTGAAAATGCAACACAACACGCATTCCCCCTTGAGCGGCGTGCCGGACCAATCGTGTGGGGTGCGACGCGAACACAGCAGGCTTTTCCTTTTGAACTTGTAACTTGTAAATTTTGGTTCTGCTCCATGTCACGACCGATAGATAGAAATAATGATTTTCCCTAGAGTAATGAGAAGTTTGGTTCTGGCGCGGTTCATGCATGGAGTACGTACGAAAATTATGAAGTTGATGCGAAAGGTAAGATAATTACTAGTAGTACCATATACTACTACATGGATTTGACGGAAAGATAAAGATACATACGGATCCGTCAACCACATCCTCATGCGCTAGTGCACCAGCTCACCAACCGACGGGTGAGGAGCAGTGGCGTTGGCGGCAAGCTCAACGTGCTTCTGAACAAAGCCGTCCAAGGTTTCCATGCGGTCCAAGAAGGCCAGCCACTAAAAAAAAGACACATCCGTGACATTTTGGGCCGAACGAAATTTTTTTCTGTCATACATATGACACTTCTTTGACGATAATTGTGACAAAACCCGGTATCTTCATAGATGTGGTGGGCTCATACTTCTATGACAAAAATTCATGACAGAAAATGGGCTTTTTGTCCTGGGCGGGCCGGAGACGCAGCTGCATGACATTCTTTGGGCCTTCCATGACAGGAAAACCCGTGGTAGAAGCGAGGGCAGGAAAATTTCGGTGAGTTCTCGGTTACGGTGGGAGGTCGGGGCCGAGCGATGTGCGTTTCCCTCGTACACGTACGCGCGTGTGTGCGAGGCGTTGGCTCTAACTGAACCCGAGCGAGGCGTTGGGCTCTAACTGAACCCGAGCGATTGCAGTACAGGCTATGCGTTACTGAACCCGAGCGATCGATCGATGGATGTTGACTGAACCCGATCAAGGGATTCCTTCGCTACTGCTGCTAACTGAA
>NC_041392.1:502331452-502347961 GCF_002162155.2 Triticum dicoccoides
CAGGACCCCGTGGTGTGGTGGAGGGCTGGATGAACAGTAGACGGTGGAGGGGTGCCCGTGGAGGGGTGGTTGAACAGGACCCCATGGTGTGGAGGGCTAGATGAACAGTAGATGGTGTAGGGTTGGTTGAACAGTAGCCGATGGAGTAGTGCGCGGTGGAGGCTGGATGAACAGGAGCCCGTGGAGGCTGGAGGAGGTCGACGGTAGCCCGTGGAGGCTGGAGGAGGTCGACGGTGGAGATGAACAGTATCCCATGGAGTCCCGTTTTGCGGTACGCCACACCCCTCCCGATGAATAGGACCCCCGTTTCAATCGTAGGAGGTCCGTTTCGTCCGTTTTGTGGTACGCCACACCCCTCCCGATCAATAGGACCCCCATTTACACCGTAGGAGGTCCGTTTCCTCTGTTTTGTGGTACGCCACACCCCTCTCGATCAACAGGACCCCTGTTTCGACCGTAGGAGGTCCATTTCCTCCATTTTGCGGTACGCCAGACCCCTCCCGTTGAACAGGATCAAGTTTCAAACGTGGCCGGTTGAACACAAGGCCGTTTCCTCCGTTTTGCGGAACGCCAGGCCTCGTTTCCATCGCCTGCTCCGTCCAAGCCCTCCCGATGAACACGACGACGCATTCCGTTCCGACCCAGCCGGTTGGCTCCCACGCCTTCCGTTGCCTCCCGATGAACATGACGCATTCCGTTGCCTCCCCATGAACATGATGCATTCCGTTGCCTCCACGTGAACACGACGATGACGCTGTTTCTCCGTCCCGACCCAGCCATGTACACGAGCCCTAGCCGTACGTATGCGCGAGTAGGCGTTCGAGAATCTGCCCGTATGTACGTATGTGGCCGTATTTTTTTCTTGCACCTTGGCCGTTGTACATACGTGTACATGCTACGTGCGCGCCTCTACTATGACACGTACGCGCCTCCACTACGACACGTGCGCGCCTCTACATCGACCAGTATATATGTACGCACACGTTCGCGATAAGAATGACAACACTACGTACGCTTCGACCAGATGGGTCCTGACTGTCAGGCACTTCCTTGCCTGCGAAGATGTAGCTGGTGGGTCCCAGCAGTCAGGGGGGCAAATCGTTTTTTTTACGCACTTCCTTGCGTGCAAAGATGTAGCTGCTGGGTCCCAGCAGTCAGGGGGGGATCGTTTTGTTTTTTTTTGCCCGGATGCACTTCCTTGCGTGCGAAGATGTAGCTGGTGGGTCCCAGCAGTCAGGGGAGCGAATCGTTTTTTTCGGACGCACTTCCTTGCATGCGAAGATGTAGCTGGTGGGTTCCAGCAGTCAGGGGGGCGAATCATTTTTTTTGGACGCACTTCCTTGCATGCGAAGACGTAGCTGGTGGGTCCCAGCAGTCAGGGGGAAATGTTTTTTCATGAAATATTGTGGCCCGTCCGGTGGGTCCTCGCTGTCAGGTGGAATAATAATTATTTTGCGCGTAATAAGGAGGCACTTCCTTGCTGCGGCCGTGGACCCAGCTGTCATTCTCTCCACGTACAAGCCACGTTCGATGGAAGCCATTCCATGACCACGTTGACCACGTCGCGCCGAGAGCACTAGGGCGGTGGACGACGGTGAGGCCTAGGAAGGGGACGACGCGGATCTGGGGAAGATGCGGCAGTGGAAGCCCACGCGTAGAGGAGTGTGAGGGTTCACTCGTTCGGCTGCAGTGTGAGGTTGCCGTCGCTGCAGAATAACAGGGGGTGTGGGTGCGTATAGGGATGGCCTGGCCAGCGGTGGGAGTAGTAGGGGGCGGTGAGGCCTCCGCAGCATCACAGCCGGCCACGGGCAGCAGGAGCAGGCGGCACGACCGGCGCTGCTTTGGGCGGCTGGAGCAAGAAGACAAGAGGTTGAAGAAGCACTACGGCCATTGGATGGACATCGTACGGTCACTGGAGCTAGAATCGTTCATATATTGACTAAAGTTGACAAAGGCCTCCGTCCCAATCAATTTAGTAGGCCCACAAGTCAGCCTCCCACCAAGGTGGGTCCCAGGTAGTAGGGGTATTTAGTTTTTTATGTGTAATAAGGAGGCACTTCCAGTGGGTCCGAGTTGACAGCGGGGGGAATGTTTTTTTCACGAAATACAGTGGCCCGTCCTGTGGGTCCCAGCAGTCAGGGGGAAACATTTTTTTCACGAAATACTGGTGGCCCGTCCGGTGGGTCCCTGCTGTCAGGTGGAGGAATAATTATTTTCCGCGTAATACGGAGGCACTTCCTTGCGGCTGCCGTGGACCCAGCTATCAGCCTCTCCATGTAGAGTACTCTTCCGATGGAAGTCGGTCGTTGACCACATTGACAATGCCGCGCCGAGAGCACCACGGCAGTGGACGACGGCGAGGCCTAGGAAGGGGATGACGCGGAGCCGGGGAAGACGCGGCAGTGGAAGCCCACGCGGAAAGGAGTACGAGGGTTTACCGGTTCGGCTGTGGTGTGAGGCTGCCGTCGCCGCAGAATAACATGGGGTGTGGGTGAGTAGAGGGATGCCTTGGCAGGCGATGGGAGTAGTAGGGGCGCTGAGGCCTGCGCGGCAGCACAACCGGCGATGGGAGGCGGTAGTAGGCAGTCCCACCGGCGCTGCTTTGGCGGCTGGAGCAAGAAGATCAGAGATTGAAGAAACACGACAGCCGTTGGATTAACATCCAACGGCTACGTCTGCTAGAATCGTTTGTTGACATATATAATAACTAAAAAATCTTGCATACGCGTCAACTAAATAGTCCCACAAGTCAGACCACTCCCTCTTTTTTTTAATAATTTATATATAGCTCATGGCAACTTCTTATGCAATTTATTACAGTCGTTTTTTTGGTTGGCCAGGGCCAATTTCGCATATTTCTGTGGGTTCCAAACTATTTTTGATACCTAAATGTCGAGCCAGATTTAAAGTACTTTGAAGATATATTTAAATTAGGTTAATGCCCAGTGAAATAGGAATCTGAAAATGTGAAAAAATTCAGAAATTATAAAGTAATTGCCAATTTGTCATCTGTTTTTATATTTACAACCCATTTCATATTACTTTCAAGATTTGCAGGCGTCTTGAAAGAGTTGCAGCCCATCAGGGCGTAGAAAAATAAGTAGGCCTGGATTGGGTATTCTCTAGAAAAAATAAACCGGGCTCATTTTCACAAAGAAAAAATAGCTGGCCGGTCACATGGTGAACATAAAATATATGCCTGGGCTAGATGGGCCACAGCCCAGTTCAAACCCTACTCCGTCTCAACAATACCAAACAAAAAAGTACTGCTCAAGTAGCTACGTCCCAGGTGTCAGCCGATCTTGTGCTGTTCTCTTGTCTATTGACTATATACGCTCACAATGTCGTGGGTCCTAGATGTCAGGAAAACACTAGGAGGAAGCATTTTATTTTTCCATACGCTGACGTGGTGGGCCCCTACTATCATCCTCTCCACGTACTTCTGCCGATTCCTGTTGTTTGTTGACCATGTTGACAACACGAGAGGGCAGCGCCGTGGTGAGCGCACCAAAGCACACGGAGAACGTCAGCGTTAACGATTTCAGAGACGGTGGGGCAGCGATGCGTGCGATGAGGCACAGCCAGCCGTGGGATGTGGAAGCAGGCGGCCCCGCCGGCGCTGGTTTGGTTTTGGCGGCTGGAGGAAGAGATGACTGAAGAAACATGACAGACTGTAAAAGCAGCAGGAGTACTTAACAACCTTAACTGAAACTAGCTGGGGCACTTAACAACCAAAGCTGAAAGCAGTATGAGTACTTATACAGGTTCAACCGTACAAAGCACGCCTCAAACAGTGCTACTTTGCCTACAGTTAACCAAGGGTGAGGCCGCCAAGCCCCAGGACAAAGTCCAGGCGCCACCCCGTGCATCCACAACCTTCTGAAAGTGGCTTCATCTTGCAACATGGTCAATAAACAGGATATTTGCTTTAGAGGCATGGAAAAGCATGAACATAATCTTCTGTCCTATTCTCCAAGATGGACGGGCCTTCATTATTTGAGACCACCCATGAATAAGTATCTTTTCACCTCCAAGGGGAATTGAGTAGGTCAACATAAACATCATGTCGTGACCAAGCGCAAGTCTGACCCGACCATGGTTAGGCATCTGCATAGGAACAATAGAACTCCGCAGTTCCTGTTTCAAGAAGATCACCGTTGTAAAACTGTGTATAAGCAATAGTTTATGAACAACATATATAACAGAAAATAGCTCGTACCATAAGTTTCTCGACACAGTTGGACCTGTTCAACGAGTTCAACGAGTGCAGCCTTCCACCATTGAGATGCCCCACAAGAACCTCAAGACGATTAATAAAGTGTAGGAACTTGTGGATGTCGATCTAGTCAGCTTCAGTGCCATTAGTAACAGCCGAGTTATTACATAGTAACAAACGAGCAGACTGCTTAACTCTGAAAAAACCTACATGTGCCACCAATTATAAGAAAATATTAGTTAGAAGTAGCATCTTCGTGAGAGATTCGTTGCTACTTCTAAAGTTAAATTGTGATTAGTTAGACAGAATTGGTGGATTAAGAAGTAATCGAGGCAACAAGCAAGAACCAGATACAAAACTAACATGGACGAACAATTGGAACGACGTCAGGGTGGAAGATCGCAGTGAAGATGAGACCAGGTTCTGCTATTTCCATCAACATTCGTGCGCCAACTTTCAGTCCGTAACACTTGAGAAAGTTTATCCAAGTTCGGCCATAAAAAAAGCAGCGATCTTCTTGGTTCATGAACCCAACTCGGAACTTATATCCATGGCTTGTCTTCACTATGACCATTAAACTAGTGTATTCAGTTATGGCAAGGCCGAGCATCTTGAGTACATGTGTTCTGGAAGATCAAATAATACATTGCAGGAAAAATAATATGAGAACACATCATGTTCAAAAAAACCCACCCTCCCGGATAGAAAAGAGGATTCTAGGAACATACTGTGCACGTTTCAAAATGATGTGTTAGGATGAGAAGGAACAAGTGTGGCGTCTCGCCGAGGGCGCAGAAACCTGTAGGGTACTCGCACTTTGGGCACTGCACACAAAACACACTAGATTCAGTAGGAAGAAAAATGCATCAACGGTGGCGGCTGCCATCCTAGTATTACCTGCGACCAAGGGACTTGGATTTATCGGGGATGGTTGAAGAATTTGTACCTGGTTCTCCATGAGAAAACCCTATGCAATCGCCGAGAGGGGTTTTCTCTGAACAAGCAGACGAGGGAGAAGGGGATTCAGGCCCAGTCAAATATTGCCGCTTCATCCGTCCAGCTTACTGCTAAAGCTGGAAAGGGGGGTTGTGATTTGATGGCTCATTGGGCATTACTGCAGCACTACGACCGGGGTGTGTCTACCGCGAAGTTGTGCACTCTAATTTGTGCATATGGCACATGGACCCCGTTGCCGGTTGCCCCACATATCAGCGAAAGGAAGTAGAAAGACAGGAGTAACTAGTTACACATAAATATATTTTTTGACAGAGAGATACTCCCTCTGTAAAGAAATATACAAATCTTTTATATCACAGGCTCACCTTCCTGCTCTGCAACGCACGGGCATTATGGGGGTTCAGCTTTTTTTATGGGGGTTCAGCTGAGAATATAATACTCAGATAGGCTCACGGTTCTGGACTTTGGGCCGCAGGCCGACCCTGCATGTTTGGTGGCCCATGTGTTCTACCTCAGTGCTTTTCATATTGCAAGTGATCGGTACGGCGCTGGTTTTAGATGTTGTCGCAAGGCGAATACACAAAATTGAATAAAGGACGGCAACTGTTGGAATGAAATCGAACGACAGTTCCTAACCAGCAATCAGAGTTGCAATTCTATCAATGATATACCATGTGATAAATAATATTGTCGTACTACATATACACACAAGACACTTGTTTCACCATGCCAGATTATTACATCAAAATCTCTCGGGGGATAGATCAGTTGGCAGTTGCATGCTGCTACTGAAGAATTTCAAAGTTGATTTGGACCAGCTCTCCTTAGCGAGAAAGTTCAATTTTGACATCATCCCCTACTGCAAGATATGATTTACATTTGAACGTTGACCATCCTTTAGCATCAATCATCATGCGACCATCCTTTGTACTTACGGTATATTGAGCAGGTTCATTCACACCAAGGCTGCGCATGGTAAGAGAAACTTGGCCGCGGTCGCCCGGATTGTTGAACGACTCCCTCGTTGCTCTAGGAATTATCTATTTGCAAACAAGAAGACATATCCAAACAGTTAGATCAACACACCGAATCATGTGAAACAACATGGAAAGAAAAAAGAACGAAGCACTTGGGCTGCCAATGCTTACCAAGAAGGTGGACATGTCGGTTTTTGTAGGGACTTTGGTATATGAAGTGCGAACTGCATCCCAGTCTGTTGCCGGTGCAACTGCATGGGCCGGAGCAGTTGCAAGTGCAAGTGTTGGTGCAGGTGCCGAAGCCGCTGCTGCTGCCGGAGATGGTGCTCCTTGTAGAGCTGGTGCCGGTGTTGGAGCAGGTGCCGGTGTCGATGCTCGATCCTCCGGTAGATCAGACTGATCCACTGACGCGGTCGATGCCCAATCCTCAGCTGGATCAGACTGAGCTGCTGCCGGTGTCAGTGCTAGGACAACTGCCGATGCTTGATCTGTGTGAGACAGCGGCGATCGTGTCTGGTCTACTATGATTAGCTTTCAAACTTGACTAGGATCCGTGACCGTGATCTAGTTTTTTTCTTCATTTCTTTTAAACGCGAGAAGGTCTAATTGTGGCGTTTTTGTTAAACCAAATTGTAGTTCATCATAGGGATTTAGCTTGTACTCAGACAATAGACTGCTCCAATTTTTTCCAGTAATATAAGTGATGGACAGTGCCTTCGTTACTCACACGACATAAGAAGTGAAACCTGCAAAAATAGCCATCATAGAGCAAACCAAACGGTTTATTCTGTGATGAATGTCACATGGCAAAACCTGCATCGTAAAATTGCAGGAAAAGAAACAAAACATGACATTAAATCAATAAGACCTAGACACTAAATCAATAAGATTTAGACAGTAAATTAGTAAGATTTACTTGATGTGACACGAGTGAATCCTTACCAGGAAATCACTATGTTGAAGTACTAAACAGAAGATTGATCATCCAACTACGCGTGGCATGCAGGGGCCCCGCCTACTCCCACAAGCAGGACAGTCCAAAGGTCGTGACAAATCATATGGACCGAACATCCATGGGACTGGAAATCCTGGTGGCTGCGATAAACCCTGCAATGCATACAGATATTGGAGTGTAACCATAGTTGATGAACCGCCCTCACAAAAAATATGATCTGTATAATTCAAAATATACAAACTGAATTGAGTGGACAGACATTAACATAGACCGTTCTCAAGACTGACCACACACCAAAATCGGTAGTACTAATAAACAATACAGGGTTCACAAACACAAATCAAGTACTGAACAATAGTACTTACTACAGACAAGCAAAGTTGCACTAACTAAACTCTGCAGACTATTTCTTGCCACCGACCTACGGGATGAACCCTGCATAACTGACTAGGGCATGGACTTCATGCGGGATGTCTACATGCACCATCACCATCTTGTCAACCTTGGAGAACCTAACAGAGTGGACTTTCCACTCATAAAGATGATGATGAAGACAGGCTGCATCAGATTTGTTGGGAAGCTTTACAAGAACCACACCATTCGTAATCTAAGGCACAACCAGGAAATTGTTGTGGTCAAGTACAACCTCGAGAAGACGCCTGACAACAATGCTATACGAAAACACTAGTTCAGGACACGTGGCGACAAGGACACAGCAGCTGGATAGTTCAGTAGTAGAACTCATCATCAGTTCTTCCAGTTCACACGGCATGACTTTGAGAACTTCATCTCCACCGCGGACCTGGTTCTAATTCAAACAGAAACCATATTTTATTACTACCTCCATTCAGAAATATAAGATCATTTTCGATATTATAATCCATATATGACTACATATACGCATAGAAATGAGGGAACAAAGACACTAGAACATGTCTTCAAAGGCATGAGAGCAGAGGGATTACATGCAATATCCATAACACAAGTTACTCAGGCAAATATACCCTCTTAAAAGGTAGCATTGATGTTCATAAAGTACTCCCTCCGTCCCAAAATTCTTGTCTTAGATTTGTCTAGATACCGATGTATCAAGTAACATTTTAGTATTAGATACATCCGTATCTAGACAAATCTAAGAGAAGAAATTTGGGACAGGGGGAATAGTTCAAAGTAATCTATAAGAAATCAGTGTCAACCTCTCGGATGTTTTGGTCAAAAGAGGAATTTAGAACCGTCATTTGGCACACTAAAATCACATGCAAGATCACCCAGAAAGTTGTACTACCAGTACTAGTACTGCGTGTTAGATGAAAAAACACAATCAAGATCGAGAAAAATATCATCAACAAGAGACATTACCTGGACTTGCTTAATGAGGGATCCCGAAGAGGGGGGCTTGGATAGGGCGATGGCTTTGAGCTTGTCTGCGGTAGTATCGGTGGGGTGCTTGCGCTTCTTCGTACCATGAGCCTCGACGGTTTTGGCCAGAGCCATAGACATCACGTCGGCCGGTGCTCCAGTGTCCATCCAAGAGAGGAAGCTGAGAGAGAAGAGTGAAAGGATGAATGAGATGAGGGAGAAGCAAAGCGAGTGGGGGTTTTCTTCAAGAGAGGAAGCTGAGAGAGAAGAGTGAAATGATGGTTTCTTCGTCCGTCCAACTTACTGCTGGAAAGGAGGGGGTTTTGTGATTTGACGGCTCATTGGGCATTACTGCGGCGGTTCGATCGGGGTAGTCTACCGTCACTCTACTACGGAGTAATTTAGTGCATGGCTCATGGACCCAGGTGCTAGCTGTCCCACACGTCGGCGAAAGTGAGTAATTTAGTGCATGGCTGGAGGAGGATCCGCATGATAGAGCATGTCCACTGTTTTTCTGAAGAAAAAAATGATTACAGCAAGCGTTTCCACTCTTACGACGGAGGAGTGCGAAACACGGCAACCACTTGAACATACACAGTGCTCCTATGACTAGTCATGTGCAGTGGTTCATACGTCAGTACTACACAATCTTGTTGCTAGTGTAGTCAGATATGACAATAACAAATGATGTTGTCCGCATGTCAACTACTCCTATATGTAACAGAGTACCGCTTTTTCGACTGCCCGGTCGAGAATGAACGGTGAGATCAATGTTAACAGAACTAGGTCCACAACACACGGAGAGTACGGTGCTACAGTACTCCACGAAACATGAACCATATGAAGCACGAATGGATTCCGGTGACGGAGCCCCGAAAGGATTCGCCCGGCAACGGCGACGGCAGCCCGGAACCCCTCCTTGTCCAGCTCAGCACCCACCATTGCGCGGAGACGGCTCAGCTCCTCGGAGATATAGGTGAAGAAGGAGACCAGGTCAGGAAGCCGCAGCTCGTTGAAGTCGACCGGGTGGTCGAACGGGTTTAGCCCGACGACCGGCATCGTCGCGCTGGCACGACGGTAGGCATCGCGTAGCCGCAACACATGCGTGGCAACTTGGTTCACCAAGTGGCTGAGGCGATCCTGGACCTCGTCATGATCGGCCCGCTCGCGCTCCAGCCGGCTCCCCTGACGGCCTATCGTATCTCCTGCTTTCTGCAGCAACACCGTCGACGCCTCGAGCATCTTTGTGGTGGACACCTGCCGCTTTTGAAGCTCCATGAACTCCCGCACATAACGGAGGAGCATGGCACTCCTCTCCTCCTTGAGCTCACGGAGATCCATGTCCTTGGCCTTGAGCTCCGCATCCTTGGCATGGAGCTCCTGTGTCAGGAGCCTCACCTTGGACTCCATGATCTGCTGCGCCGCCCTGGCACCAGGTAGAAGCAATGGGGAGGGGAAGCAAAGGGGGCGAAACGGCTGAAAGGCAATGCAATCTACAGGAAGGTGGAGGGAGCAGTGGGTTTTTACAGGCGGAGTCATCGTGACTAATTGCTGCCGGGCCTGCTCCCGTCAATCAAAAAAATAAAAATCCTGCTGCGCCTGCTCTCGTCAATCAAAAAATTAAAAATCCTGCCACACCCAAACACCAGAGCAACGCCGCGGTGGATATTTAAATTTACCTGCCGGCAAGTAGATAAAAAAAGGGGTGAAAAAACAAATGTGGCGGCACCTAGCTAACCGGTCGAACTAGCCAAACTAGCTAGCCACCGTGCTTCACTGATGTACTCGGTGGGAAAGGTGGTCTTTCATGATTTGACGAATCATTTACTTGCTTCGGCGCTACGATCGAGGAGGACCCAGAAAACGCGCGGTAGGGCGTCCCACGTCAGGAAGAATATATGCGTGCACCACCCGGGAGGACCCCGAAACCGCGCGGTAGGGTGTGCCACGTCTCGGCACGGAGGAAAAATGTGCGTGTAAAAATATATTGTATCAGACATAGTACCTATGGTTCGACCTCGGGACCCAGCCAGTTGGTCAAAAACTCCCCACTAGCCACACAGCTTCATCATGCAAACGTGGCACGGAGGATAGATGTGGTTAGCTCCGTCTCGACCAGCCACAACGTCTCTTGTTCTAGGCGATTCTTCTATTTTCCAAGCTTTTTTAGTTGTAATAACACCTCGGTAAGCTAGCGCCACTCTTCGTGTGTGCCCGTGCAAAGGTTAGACGATGGAGAGAAGAGATATTGAGATCGCAGACCTGGGAGCAACCAGTAAGTGAGACAATGGTCATGCACGTGTTGACGAGGCACTCCCTCTACTCTACTCAATGCAAGTACTGTATAATATCAAGTTATGGGACAAAGCCAACAACCGTTTGTTTTTTCAGGCTATCGACTTACGCTTTGTAGTCCAGGTTGCCAGTTCGAATCTCGTCTTTCAGATTTGTTAGTTTTAGGTCCAAATTTGATTAATGACAAGTGGGACCCCCGTGTGTTGTTCCGATATTTCAGTGTAGGATGATTTTTTTGAACAAACACTTTGCATGGTTAGACAAGTAACAGCACGAGTTACACGTATTTTGCAAGTTTACGAACAAAAATGACAGCGGCATAGAATATCACATCCACCCCGCAGCTTAGATACTATGGTGATATGAGTTTTTACACTGTTGGAAGTGAGATCCAATGGCTTGGGAGTAGTCTTTGTAATTATGCGCAATTTCCAAACTCTCCAAAGGTTTTTTGCAAATAAAACATTCAGGCCTCGTATGTGCCGCTGCATCTTCGATCCAACGGCTCCCCGGTGCTCATGTTAGGTGCTCCCCGTAGCTTAATTACCCGCTACGGTGATATGAGCATCTAGGTCATATGATCAGTGATCAGATGTCACATGCGTAGTACTTGTACTTTCTGCGCATTTCCCAAACTCTATCAGCCGTATATTGCAAAAACATTCAAACCTCCTACTGTGGGCCGTTAGATCTCAGTGAACTCATATCACCATAGAATCTAGCTACGATGCGGGAGCACCTCATACTCTCCCGTGCAAGAAAACGTAAGGCGCTATCGCAGCTTGGATGCTATGGTGATACGAGCTTGGAGGTCGTTTGATCTGAGATCCAATGGCATCTGAGTAGTCTTTGTGCTTGTAAGCAGTGGCCAAACTCTTTTGGGGCTTTTCTGCCAAAAACCATTCGAACCACCGAGGAGGTGTTGGGTCACAGATCCAACGCCTCCGAAGAGCTTGTATCACCAGAGCATCTAAGGTGTGGTAGCACATGATATTCTTACATATAGGAGAATATGATGTCCTCCTTCATCTTAGATGCTACGGTGATACGAGCTTCGAGGTTGTTCGATATGGGATCAAAGTGCATCTAAGTAGTTTTTGTACAAATTGTGTGCAATTCTCAAACTCATCAAGGTTTCCTGCAAAAATATTAAGACACATCATGTGAGTTGCTATATCTGAGATCTACAAGCTCCAAGCAACTCGTATCGGCATATAGCATCTAAGGTATGGGGGCACATGATATTCTCCTGGGGAGGAGGGGTGGGGGTGCACAACCAATCGGTGGTTGGGAGGGTGGGGACAAATATAATCTAAACAACCCTAAACAGAGCTCCACAATTTTATCTATGGTCGAGGGGTTGACTCCCGACAATCATATCTCCGCCTAAACACAACATTTGCATGGACTGTAGTACTAGACTTAATATTCATGTTTCAGTTTCATGTTCATTTTAAATATGGATGTCTTACATTTTAGTCCCTTCGTTCCTAAATATTACTCTTTTTAGAGGCTTCAAATGGACTGGCACATATGGATGTATATAGACATATTTTAGAGTCTAGATTCACTCATTTTGCTCCGTATGTAGTCACTTGTTGAACTCTCTAAAAGACTAATATTTAGGAATAGAAGGAGTATTTTGGAATTCGTGTCATACATGCATGGTTTGGAAAAATAGATGCACTATACTTATTGGATTGTTGTTGTGTTTGTGCGTGTGTGTCTCTGTGTGTGTGTGTGTGGTCATATGCTTGATACATACAAAGTTTTCTCACCTCCATATTGTTCATCTTTTAAATTTGAATTTGCATTGGAAAACTTACTAGGGATACCATGAAATGTGAAATCCACGTTGAGATCATTATATCACAAACTCACTCTAATTCAACAACTCGTCATAAATCAATTACCACGTTGAGATTAGTATTAGCAAGGAAAATACGGGTATTGTAATACACATAGATTCGTTCGGCAATTTAAAAGGTTCCTTTCGTATTCTCGAATGGTAGGACCCAACGGCGTACCAGCCAGACCTTGGCTCGTGTTGATCCTAAAAAAACCGGGCTCGTGTCCTTTGGTGGTGTGCGTGGTACGCACATTAGGCAACCCCAACCAGTCGAGCCTCAGTGTTTCAAGTCAAAATATCTGGCGGCCAGAATTCCAGCCATAGGAAATTCCCCTCATGTCCCCGGTCCATAATGACTACCGATGAACAATGGAGGGATGCTTTAGTAACTAGACAACGTTACCTACCGTGCTGAGCACGGTTCGATTCCCTCGGACGCAGCTCGTCAAGGACACCCGTCAACTGCATTGCCTAGTACTACTACTACTACACCAGGATGAGCACAGAATTGAGCCCGTTTTTTCGTGCCTAGTACTTGAGTTAATATATCAAGCAATGCACTGGTACGGAGGGATTATCCTTTTACTCTGCATATATAACTTGTCTGAAGTCTAACTAACCTTTCTTAAGAAATACAATAGGACATATGTATGGCTTGAAAATTTATTGCATGATGCAGGTTATGATATTGTTTCGAATCCTGGATCTTAAATTTCAGAAAATCCAAAAGCGAGCATAAATTCTTGAAACTATGCATGGTCACGTGATATCGCACAAATATTACTTCGTAACTTTTTTCTTCAATTTGAGACAAGCTGCTTATGACAAGTTGCACAAATGAAGAGCCAAGGTATTTTGGAACAAAGAAAGACCTATCACGTTAAGACGAATGCTTTCACTATTGAAACCATGGGCATTTACGTGCCGCCACGAGTCCCAGCTTCTCATCGGCAGGTGCTGTCCAAGCAAGCGTGTGAGTCGACGGGAGGCGTGTGAGCAGACCGCTGCGCCGACTGTTAGGGAAGCGTGCGAGCAGACCATTGTGCAGGCTCACCGGGAGGCGAGCCCTTTGACCAGGCTCCGCCGCTCACCGTCATCCCAACTGCTCCCAGTTTTAATATCACTGGCACCGCAGTTTAAAATCAACCCCGCACTACCCGGTATCGCTACAATCCTCTCTCTTCCTCTCCGATTCTCCTGTCGTCTACCTCCAACTAGCCTGACCTAAACGTATGCCATGCCGCATCACGATGGTCTACCCTTAGTGTTCCAGTTTCCTGAGGAAGACACCCAGCCGGAGTCTCAAGAACATAAGGCACTTTGGGACGAGCTTGAACTGGCCTTGCGGGAAGACGCCACGCCTGTCCCCGCTCCCGTTTCGGCTCATGTCGCCCTGACTGCGCCAACGCCCATCCCCGTGCACCTGCCAGCGCATGCGCCAGCGCGTGCACTGACGCGCACGCCCATGCCAGTGCCCGTGCACCTGCCAGCGCATGCGCCTGTGCGTGCACTGACGTGCGCGCCCGTGCCAGTGCCCGTGCACACGAATGTCTCCGCCGCGCCGTTGGCAGCGCCTGTCCCCGCGCAGGTGCCAGTGCCCGGCCCCCCGCAGCGGCATGGATGGCCGTCGTCGACCGCTTCCTTGCACCAACGCCAGTCGCCTCCTCCCGCCAGTTGACTCGCTCCAAAGTCCAGAACATTTTGGCCTTCCTTGAAGCTAGGCCAATGTCTAGGAGTACGCCAACAACGGTGCAGGACGCCGCCGCCGTCGGTCAGTTGCCCGACGACACACAGAGCACGGCAGAGGAGCCGCTTCCCACAGCGAGACGCCCCTGCCGCCGACGTGTAATCTAAATTAGCCATGAAAACGTTCGGATTGCCATGCTTAAAATCCGAACGATTATAATTTCCGTTTATTTTATATCGATCGTCATATAATTTAAAGTCGGAGTCAGACCGAACGAAATGTATGGTTTGATCGATTGGATGTTCTGCTAGAGCCATATCAAATTAAATATAAAACGTCATCAAGCCACATGTATTCCTTGTCATCCAACGACCTAGACAGCTTCAATGTCGAGCGCTTAACACGTTTAGCGTGCAGTTAATTTCATGCCAAAATAGTATTAATCACACGACAACACGCAAATAATATCCTAGTAGTTAATATCCGCATGCACTTAATATACTTCCAAATTAACGTGCATTGCACATACACACTGACTAGTGCTGCTAGTACGTGAAACTGGTGCCGTGACTTGTGAACGCGTCTAGATATGGTCAACAGCAACGTCACCCACGATTTCTTCCTGTTTGCCCGTGCGTCTAAACGCAGAAGGGGAGGAGAGAGAGAGAGCACACATGGAACCCACCAGTAAGTGAAGGCGAAGAGAGAGAGAGAGAGAGCATACATGTTATCCATTAATAAGCCGTGGTAATATAAAAACATTATGTGAACAAAGGGGGTACAACAAACACTGCTATTCTACGTATGTTGCCTATTGACGTGCGGCTTGAAGGCCCGGTCGCATGTTTGATCCTCGTCCTTTATTTTTGAATTTGTATATGGGTCCAAATTTGTTTCATGACATGTGGGCCCCTCGGTGTGTAGTTTGTAGCACTTTAATTTGTGAATCGAAATTTGTTCCATTCCAAGTGGACTATCATGTAGTTTTGTAGCTTATTTATAATAATTAAAGAGAACAACATAGTCTTTTCAATAATACCATGGTGCGACGTTGAAGGCGAGAAAGGACGTGCGAGAGAATGATGACCGAGCCAGAGGGAAATCAACTAGGGGAGTTGCGTGGGTTGCAACGGTGTTTGGAGTAGTTGTGGGACGAATGCTATGAAAATATAATCTAAACCGACCGGGACAAATGCCTATACAAATTAATCCAAGGTTAGAGTGCCCCTCGCAATGTAAATAGCTCCGGCTTTGCGAGGGATGGAGAGGTAGTAGCTTCAACGCATGGAAAATACGGTGTGAGAAAGCGAGGTCAATCGAGAGACAAAGTGAGTGTGGCCCAACATTCATTGAACAAATATATATGCTCTAGAGAGATATTGTCCGATTGAGCTTTTAGGCAAGGGTGAGGGCTGTAAGATAGAGCTTGAGAGATGATCCAGTCATAGACATGTAGATATATTTTGTGCATGGGAGGAAGCAAGGTCAACCGATCACATAGGGTCACCGTGCGATCGAAAGAGTGAGACGGGTTGGAGAGAGTGACCTAGATAGACGATGTGCATGAGAGAGTATACAATGTGAATAGGTCAAATTGGGCTCAAACATGGTGATATATCGTTTTTGTCCGAGAAAGAGCAAGGTCAATCGAGACATACAGAGAGAGAGAGAGAGAGAGAGAGATTGAGTGAGTGTGGCCCACCATGAGGTCGAAAGAGTGGCGGCGGCTTGGATGGACTGACCTAGATAGACAATCTATGTGAGAGAGTATAGAGTGTGTCGATCGAGGCCCGAACAGGGAGATATATCATTTGTGTGTGAAAGAAAACAAGGTTAAACGAGACTCAGGTAAAGAGAGCGAGATTGAGCGAGTGTGGCCCGCCGTGCGAAAGAAAGAGTGAGGCAGTCTCGAGGGAGTGACCTAGATATACAACGTGCGTGCATGCGCACGACAGGTTGCGGGGGCTAGATAGGCAATGCATGTATTTAGTGCGAGAGGGTGAGACGGAGGGGGGGAGAGAGAGCTCAACATGGGGTGCAATGGCGGGTGTGTGAGGTAAATACATTTGGTAACATAGTGGAAAAAGGGGTTGTGTAGTTAAGAGACTTAGAGATCGAAACATCGAGAGAAAGAATGAACGTGTGTTGGAAACCGATAGCTTCCTAAGGTGGTTAGGAGAGGAAGATTGACCGATACAGGAAGTATGTAGCGTT
>NC_041392.1:502348190-502365289 GCF_002162155.2 Triticum dicoccoides
ACATTTGAATGTACTCCCTCCGTTCAGAAATACTTGTCTTAAAAATGGTTGTATCTAGAACTAAAACAAGCCTAGATACAACCATGTCTAGGACAAGTATTTCCGAACGGAGGGAGTACATAGTACGAGACTTAATATCGATGTTTCAATTCGGTGTACATTGTAAGAATTGAACCGAGGACCAGGCATACGGGTAATTATTTCGAATTCGTGCCATACTAAGTTTGGAAAAGTTGACATTGACTCAGTTTGTTGTGCTATTTTGTAGGTCATATGTTTGAATCCATCCAAAAAATTTCTCACTACCATGGTGAGGGAGTCCTGGATTAGGGGGTCTCCGCACAACCGGACTATATCCTTTGGCCGGACTGTTGGACTATGAAGATACAAGATTGAAGACTTCGTCTCATGTCCGGATGGGACTCTACTTGGCGTGGAAGGAAAGCTACGCAGTACGGATATGGATATCTCCTCCTTTGCAACCGACCTTGTGTAACCCTAGCCCCCTTCAGTGTCTATATAAACCAGAGGATTTTAGTCCGTAGGACAACATACAATGATACCATAGGCTAGCTTCTAGGGTTTAGCCTCTCCGATCTTGTGGTAGATCAACTCCTGTAATACACATATCATCAAGAATAAATCAAGCAGGATGTAGGGTTTTACCTCCATCAAGAGGGCCTGAACCTGGGTAAAACATCGTGTCCCCTGCCTCCTGTTACCATCCGCCTTTGACGCATAGTTCGAGACCCCCTACCCGAGATCCGCCGGTTTTGACACCGACATTGGTGCTTTCATTGAGAGTTCCTCTGTGTCGTCGCCGTTAGGCTTGATGGCTCCTACGATCATCGATAGAGACGCAATCCAGGGGTTTCTCCCCGGACAGATCTTTGTGTTCAGCGGCTTCGCACTGTGGGCCAACTCGCTTGGCCATCTGGAGCAGATCGAAAGTTACGCCCCTGGCCACCAGGTCAGGTTTGGAAGCTTAAACTACACGGCCGATATCCGCGGAGACTTGATCTTCAACGGATTCGAGCCCCTGCCTTGTGCGCCACGCGGTCACGATGAGTACGACTTAGCTCTACCATCGAACCGTATTCAGGAGATCGCACCGGCAGCCGCTCCGAGCCTCAATTTGGAGCTAGTTGTGCCATCCATGGACGGGTGGATAGACCTCGTCACGGAGGCCGTATCCTTAGCGGCGATCGAGCCGAATATCGACCTTACCCTTCAAGAGAGTCGTGTTGCCAAACTGCCGGATCCTTCTCCGGCCACGGACTCCGAACCGCCTGCGCCCGTTCCTGTCGAATCCGATTGGGCGCCGATCATGGAATTTACCTCCGCGGATATTTTTCAGCACTCGCCCTTTGGCGACATGCTGAACTCATTATGGTCTCTCTCTCCTTGTCAGGAGAGTCCTGGCCAAACTACGTCCGACAGGATTGGGATGCGGATGACGAAGAAATTCGCTGCCCACCCACCACCCACTTAGTTACCACTGTCGACGACTTAACCGACATGCTCGACTTCGACTCCAAGGACATCGACGGTATGGACGACGATGCGGGAGACGAAGAGGAACCACTGCCCACAGGGCACTGGATAGCCACCTCATCATACGATATATACATGGTGGACACACCCAAAGAAGGCAATGGCGACGAGACAACGGATGATGACCCCTCCAAAAAGCAACCCAAGCACCGGCGTTAGCGGCGCCGCTCTAAGTCCCGCCAAGGAAAAAGTGGTGATACCGGCACCGGAGATAATAGCACTCTGTTCAGTGCCGAAGACAACAACAATCCCCTCCAGCAAGATTTAGAGCAGGAGGATGGAGGAGCCAGCCCTCCTGAGAGAGCGGCAGATGGAGAGGCGAAGGATGATAATTACATGCCTTCCTCCAAAGACGAGGCAAGCCTTGATGATGACGAATTCGTCGTGCCAGAGGATCCCATCGAACAAGAGCACTTCAAGCACCGGCTTATAGCCACGACAAATAGCCTTAAGAAAAAGCAGCAGCAGCTTCAAGCTGATCAAGATTTGCTAGTTGACAGATGGACTGAAGTCCTGGCGGCCGAGGAATATAAACTCGAACGCCCCTCCAAGAGTTACCCAAAGTGCAGGCTGCTACCCCGACTGGTGGATGAAGCACCGAAACCTACATCCCCGGCGTATGACGCGGCTGATCGGCCACCTCATGGCCGCGACAGAGAGACATTCCAGCCAAAAGCTCAACCCGCACCCTGACGCCATTCAAATAAAAAGGCATGGGGAAATACGCCAGACCTATGAGACGTATTGGAGGACAAAGCAAAACATGCAAGATCGATCTACGAATCATGAGGGCGTGCCACTATGCGAGACAATAATCATCACGGCGGATACAGTAAAAGTAAGTCCGGCCGGGCCGAGCACAGCGGGCAAGACTCATTCGAGCTGCGTTGCGACATAGCCCAGTACAGAGGCGCCGCACACCCCTTATGCTTCACAGACGATGTAATGGATCATCAAATCCCAGAGGGTTTCAAACCCGTAAATATAGAATCATATGACGGCACAACAGATCCTGCGGTATGGATCGAGGATTTCCTCCTGCACATCCACATGGCCCGCGGTGATGACCTACACGCCATCAAATACCTCCCACTCAAACTCAAAGGACCAGCTCGGCATTGGCTCAACAGCTTGCCAGCAGAGTCCATTGGCTGTTGGGAAGATCTGGAAGCCGCATTCCTTGACAACTTTCAGGGCACTTATGTGCGACCACCAGATGCCGATGACTTCAGCCACATAATTCAGCAGCCAGAGGAATCGGCCAGGCAATTCTGGACACGGTTCCTAACAAAGAAAAATCAAATCATCGACTGTACGGATGCAGAGGCCCTAGCAGCTTTCAAGCACAACATCCGCGACGAATGTCTCACCCGGCACCTTGGCTAGGAAAAGCCGAAATCTATGGCAGCCCTCACGACACTCATGACCCACTTCTGTGTGGGAGAGGACAGCTGGTTGGCTCGCAGCAATAACATATCAAAAAACCATGGTACTTTAGATACCAAGGACGGCAATGGCAGGTCACGTTGCAACAAACATAAGCACCGCATTAACAACAACAATACCGAGGATACGACAGTCAATGCCAGATTCAAAGGCTCTAAACCCGGTCAGCGGAAAAAGCCATTCAAAAGAAGCACTCTGGGCCCGTCCAGTTTGGACCGTATACTCGATCGCTCGTGCAAAATACACGGCACCCCCAACAAGCCAGCCAACCACACCAACAGGGATTGTTGGGTGTTCAAGCAGGCCGGCAAGATAAATGCCGAAAACAAAGATAAGGGGTCACATAGCGATGACGAGGAGGAGCCTCGGCAGCCAAACACCGGAGGACAGAAGAGGTTCCCCCCACAAGTGCGGACGGTGAACATGATATACGCAACCCACATCCCCAAGAGGGAGCGGAAGCGTGCGCTCAGGGACGTATATGTGTTGGAGCCAGTTGCCCCATAGTTCAACCCATGGTCTTCCTGCGCGATCACCTTCGACCGTAGGGACCACCCCACTAGTATTGGTCTTAGACCCAATCATTGACGGATTTCACCTCACTTGAGTCCTTATGGATGGCGGCAGCAGCCTGAACCTGCTTTATCAGGACACAGTGCGCAAAATGGGTATAGACCCCTCAAGGATCAAACCCACTAACACGACATTTAAAGGCGTCATACCAGGTGTAGAGGCCCATTGCACAGGCTCAGTGACAGTGGAAGTGGTCTTCGGATCTCCGGATAACTTCCAAAGCAAAGAGTTAATCTTCGACATAGTCCCGTTCCGCAGTGGTTACCATGCACTGCTCGGGCGAACCGCATTGCGACATTCAATGTGGTACAGCATTATGCATATCTCAAGCTCAAGATGCCAGGACCTCAGGGGGTCATCACAGTCAATGGAAACACAGAGCGCTCTCTCCGCACGGAGGAGCACACTGCGGCCCTCGCAGCAGAAGCGCAAAGCAGCCTCTTAAGGCAATCCACTAGTTCGGCGATTAAGGACCCGAACACCCTCAAGCGCGCCCGGAGTAATCGGCAACAGGACTGCCTGGCATGTTCCGAGCTCGCATAGCAATGCGGCCCCCACTCCGGTCCCAGCCAAACAGCAAAATCTGTGGCACGCTTACATAATTACGAATTAAAAATACCATGGGCACAGGTGGGGAGGGGGGCACGACTGCGGCACGCTCCAAGTCGTGGCTTAAACCGCACTAGGGACTTGCCGCTTTGTTATTTTTCTCTTTCAGGACTTTAATCTGTGGAAACCCTGTCCGGCAGCATGATTGCCGAACACATGATGCAGCAACCAAGGAGGCAGAAAGCTACGTCACACCACGGAACTCCCAGGTGGATTACGATAACGAGTGAAATATTTGCTTTAATACTATTCCTCAGCTTGCCCTCGGAAGGGACATGTCAAACAGTCCTACTTTTTGCTTATCACACTACTTGTATCATTCTGCTTTAACGCACCTTTTTGAATAAACAATGCATAGCATTAAGACTATTATTGCATTCTTCCTTATATATATATATATATATATATATATATATATATATATATATATATATGTTCATTCATGACATCTAGCACCCGTACACTCTAGTACGGTCAATACGCTAGGGACTTAAGCATACCCCATAATAGGGCGTGAGAAGTCCGAACACTTTTGACAGTGCGGCACCCCGAACTTATAGCATTATATGCATCAGCTCTGAATCATGTCTTGGGTCAATAGTTGGGTTTGCCCGGCTCCCATGTTTTGGTACCTTACGTTCCTCTATATCAGCTAAGGTAGCACTGGAAGAACTACTGCGATTGTGCCCCAGTTCTGCTGGGCTAAGCTCCTCGGTAGAGAAAGCTAAAACTGACTGTCATGATAAGGCGAGAGACTAGTCGCTGTTCGAGAGGTTTCAAGTCCCTAAAGACTTATGCCACTTAGAGCGAGGACTCGGCCCTGTCCTGCTTAAGGCGTGTATCGTGCCCCAAATTCAGCCTTCCGAATACTAGGGGCTTCGCCGGAATTTAAAATTATAGAATTCTATGGCTAAGTAAGAGTGATAACGCATTATAGTCCGATTGCCTTGTTCGTTGTGCTAAGCACCTCCCTCGAAGGACCCAACAAGGGGAACAAGAGTGCTCAGGTTTTTCCTGAACACCCTAGCACTCGTGGCGTGGGGGCAGAAGCTGACGACTAGCCATCTCTCAGATTTGATAAACAGCCGAACAGAAGGCAATATTTTAAATTCAAACAAGCGTTGCATAGCGCATATGAACAAGTTTTCATAATACAGGATTACACGAGCAAGTTTACTCAAATATTACATCTTTCGCACACTCGTCCGCTACAAGACGGGCACCCTTCAGGACACCCTCATAATACATCTCGGGGTGGCGATGCTCCTTGTCCTGCGGTGGCCCTTCCTTCACCAGCTTCACGGCGTCCATCTTGGCCTAGTGCACCTTCGCATGGGCGAAAGCGCGGCGTGCACCTTCGATGCAGACGGACCGCTTGATGACTTCCAGCCATGGGCAGGCATCCACAAGCCGCCTCACCAGGCCGAAGTAGCTATCGGGAAGGGCGTCACCAGGCCACATCCGGACTATAAAGCCCTTCATGGCCTGTTCGGCCGCCTTGTGCAGCTCGACCAGTTGCTTCAGCTGGTCGCTCAGAGGCATCGGGTGTTCGGTCTTAGTATACTGATACCAGAACAGCTTCTCGGTTGAGCTTCCCACCTCGGCCTGGTAAAACTTTGCGGCATCCGACACGCTGCGGGGCAAATCTGCGAATGCTCCTGGAGAGCTCCGGATTCGAGTAAGTAACAAGTAATTTACTTTCACATGCTTGCTTTGCATATAGAATGCCTTACCCACCGCTATCTTCTTCATCACATCAATCTCCTCGAGAGCCTTTTGGGCTTCAGCCTTGGCACTCTTTGCACTCTCAAGGGCCACGGAAAGCTCGGACTCTCGCGTCTTCAAGTCAAGCTCCAACGCCCCGTGCTTCATCATGAGAGCGTGGAGCTCTTGCTGCACCTCGCCCACCCGTGCCTCTTGTTTTTCCCACATGGTGCGCTCCTGAGCCGCTTTGTTTTCGGCCTTGGATAGCACTTGCTTCAGGGCCACCACCTCGGTCGTGGCCCCTGGCAAATTTACGATGATCCTGTCATTTTGCAATCGCATTCTTTTTATATATATCCATAGACTAGGTACTACTTACCTTTGTTCTCCTCGAGCTGCCTCTTGGCTAGGCCGAGCTCTTCATTGGACCCTTTGAGGTCCTGCTTCAGTGCGGCGACCTCCGCCGTCAGTGCGGCAGAGGCCAGCAACGAAGCCTGCATACACATATAGACATACTTATATTAGACTCCTGCGATATTGTTTGATCCTCTGTTCGGCTTTTCTTTGTGAACACCGAACGGAGCATCAGGGTCTACTGTCTATGCAGTAATATTTTTCCTATATTTCAAATACTTACCTCAAAGCCTTTTAGAAGGCTGGCACAGGCTTCAGTCAGTCCGCTCTTGGCGGACAGAACCTTCTGGATCACCGCACTCACAATAGTGCGGTGCTCTTCGTTGATGGAAGCGCTGCGAAGCGCTCCTAGCAGATTGTCTGGTGCCCCTGGATGGGCAGAGGATACCGGCACAGGCATCTTGCCCCTTTTGGAAGGAGGCCGCCTGCCCGAGTCCCGAACTACTGGAGGTTCCGGCGCGGTGTTCGGCTGAGGGACGAACTCGGAGCCCTCGGGAGCCTTACTCCCTCTGCTCCTGAAGTCCGGAAGGTCGCCTTGAGGCGCCTCCAGGATTGTCTCCCCACGACCCGGTGCCTCTTGAGACAATACCTCGGCATTGTCCGTAGGGCAAGGGGAGGTGGCAGTCGGAAGTGGATCACTATCCATATCCGACGAGTCCAAGGAGCCGCCCGACAAAGATACGTCGATACGGGCTTGGGGCGGTCTACATAATAATATTCGGCATTAGGAGAAGCAGTGCGACAAAGGTATGCTATGAGTTACTCTGGTATCCGAATACTTACGACTTTGCTAGGGGCTTGGCCCTAAGCAGCCACTCGTCTTCGCCTTCGGAGGCGGTGGTGGAGTAGTCCGGAAGGAGGGTCCTCCCCTTCTTGGACCCTTTGCCCCCCCCCTCCCCCAGTCGGGGCGGCCTTCCTTTTCTTGTCTCCCCCGACTGAAGGTGGAGCATCTTCATCTTCCTCCTTGTCTTCGGGGGAGGAGTGTGTCGTGGAGTTATCGGACGATGAGTCCGATAACACCTGGCTTCGGGAACTCTTTCGGGTTCCCTTGGCCTTCTTGGTCTTCTCCGGAACCTTGTAAGGAGCCAGAGTCAGCATCTCCGCCAGGAGAGCGTCCGCAGTGTCTTCGGGCAGAGGGGCCGGACAGTTAATCTGCCCCACGTCTCCACCCAGTCCTGTCAAAGGCATGGAGCTCAGACCCCGCACATGGTTAAGCTAGGGGAAATAAATATCCTACCGGATGTATAGAACTCACCGAATGCGCTAGGCGCTTCGCGCTTAGCCCGCGGTCCTCGGTGAGAGAGGGAGGGACCTCGGCGCCCTTGAATAGCACCCTCCAGACGTCCTTGTGCGTCGTGTCGAAGAGCTCGCTCGGAGTCTGGTGTTGGGCCGGGTCGAACTCCCACAAGTTTAAATCCCGTTGTTGACACGGGAGGATCCGGCGGATGAGCATGACCTGGACTATGTTGACAAGCTTGAGCTTCTTGCTTTCCATATTCTGGATACATTTTTGGAGTCCGTCTAGCTCCACCGATGAACCCCAGGATAGGCCCTTCTCTTTCCAGGAGGTGAGCCACGTGGGGATTCCGGATCGAAACTCGGGGGCCGCCACCCAGTTAGTGTCGCGCGGCTCGGTGATGTAGAACCACGCTGATTGCCACCCCTTATGGTCTCCATGAAGGAGCCTTCAAGCCATATAACGTTGGGCATCTTTCCCACCATGGCGCCGCCGCATTCTGCTTGTTGGCCTCCCACCACCTTCAGCTTGATATTGAAGGTCTTCAGCCACAGGCCGAAGTGGGGCCGGATACGGAGGAAAACCTCACACACGATGATGAACGCCGAAATGTTGAGGATGAAGTTTGGGGCTAGATCATGAAAGTCCAGCCAGTAGTACAACATAAGGCCACAGACGAATGGATGGAGGGGAAACCCCAGTCCGCGGAGGAAGTGGTGGAGGAAAAGTACCCTCTCGTGAGGTTCCGGGGTAGGAACAATCTGCCCCGTAGCGGGCAGCCGATTCGCGATATTCGCGGCTAAGTATCCGGCTCCGTGCAGCTTCTTGATGTGCCCCTCCGTAATAGAGGAAGCCATCCATTTGCCTCCCGCTCCGGACATGTTTGGAGAAGGTTGAGGGGAAGGATGTGGACTTGGGCGTTGGAGCTCGAGTGCACAAGAATGGATGAGCAAGGTGGAAGAAGGCGTGGGTAGAGAAAGGTTAAACCTTATCCCCTTATAAGGGCAGCCGAAACTATGCGCCCCCACTAGCCTGGTAAAACTCGCTTATCCCCAAGCGCCGTAATTGATGGCGCGGTTGGGTTACCCACGCCCGTATTGATGAGAATCTCGTAATAAGGGGGACACAATCTCTGCTTTGACAAGACGTGTCAAGAAACTGCCTCGCGTTATGTGCGGGGCTGGTTAGAAGAAACGGTTCGAATAATCACCGGGCCACGGCATGATGTCATGTTGCCGAAACATGTCAGCAGATTAGATTTGTGGAAATATTATTCTCTCTACGGTGGTATGTGAAACTTATTTTGCAGGGTCGGACACTATCCTTGTATTCAAATTCTTCTGTGGTGTATTCGGAGGAGGAACCCGCCTTGCAATGCCGAAGACAATACTGCGCGCCGGACTCATCATCATTGAAGCCTGGTTCAAGGGCTATTGAGGGAGTTCTGGATTAGGGGGTCTTCGGACAGCCAGACTATATCCTTTGGCCGGACTGTTGGACTATGAAGATACAAGATTGAAGACTTTATCTCGTGTCCGGATGAGACTCTACTTGGCGTGGAAGGCAAGCTAGGCAGTACGGATATGGATATCTCCTCCTTTCTAACCGACCCTGTGTAACCCTAGCCCCCTCCGGTGTCTATATAAACCGGAGGATTTTAGTCCGTAGGACAACATACAATCATACCATAGGCTAGCTTCTAGGGTTTAGCCTCTCCGATCTCGTGGTAGATCAACTCTTGTAATACTCATATCATCAAGAATAAATCAAGCAGGACGTAGGATTTTACCTCCATTAAGAGGGCCCGACCTTGGGTAAAACAGCGTGTCCCCTGCCTCCTGTTACCATCCACCTTAGACGCACAGTTCGGGACCCCCTACCCGAGATCCGCCGATTTTGATACCGACAGATGGTGTTCATCATATACATATGAATTTGTATTAAAAAAGTAGCATGGATACAGTGAAATGCGAAATCCACGTTAGAATTGGAGATCGCTACGTGACACACACTCTAATTCAAATAACTAACTACGTGATACACACTCTAATTCAAATAACTAATTATGTGACACACACTCTAATCCACGTTAGCGTGGGTACCGTTTCGATTTTTTTCAAATAACTCCTCATTAATTAATTTATAGTACTCCCTCTGTTCACTTTTATAAGACCTTGAAGACATTTCAAACAATGTGCAAAACAATTCATTTTAAGTTGTCTGAAACGACTTACAAAAGTGAACAGATGGAGTATCTCGTTTCGAATGACTAATTATTGCAAGGAAAACACGGGCATGGTAATACATACAGATTCGTTTGCAAATGAAAGAAGGTTCGTTTGCATTCTCAAAGGTAGGCACACCAGGAAGACCACACTACTAGGAAAAGGGCTATAGATAGGATTGATACTAATGGCGCACCATGGAAGCAGTGCGCCACTACTATATACTAATGGCGCACCGGTTGGTGATGCGCCATTAGTGTGGAAGACACTAATGGCACCAAAAACAGGGTGCGCCACTAGTATTAATTTTTTTTCCATTTTTCCATACAAACTAATGGCGCATCAGGTCGAAGTGCGCCATTACTAGTTCTAACTAGTAATGGCGCACCAGGCAGACAGTGCACCATTACTGTAAAAAAATTATTCTTTTTTTTGCAAAACTACTAATGGCGCACTGTTTCACAGTGCGCCATTACTAGTTTAAACTAGTAATGGTGCACTATTACCCAGTGCGCCATTAGTATATTTTTTTTTACTTTTTTGCAAAACTACTAATGGCGCACCACCTGCAGGTGCGCCATTAGTAACCTGGGTTACTAATGGCGCATTTGCTGGTGGTGCGCCCTTAGTAACATGGGACCCCAACAAGATATTTTGGACAGCCCCACACCTACCCACTCACTTTCCCCACTTCATTCCCTCCACCTCCTTCTCCAAGCTTTCGGCTGCCTCCTCCTCCTCACCTCATTTCCACCATAGATTCATCAAAATTAAGTGGTGAAATTACCTTTTTTTTGATAGGTAAGTAAGGGGAAAGCTATCTTCATGATGTAGATCTACTTTTTTTCTCCCTAGCTCGCTCCAACAACATGCACATGCACTTTTTGTGGCCTAGCTAGATCTATGTATGTTTGTGGTGTTGCATGTGTTTGTGGTGTTGCATATATATTTGTGTTTGAAGGTACCATTATTTGAAATGCGATAGTTGCCAATATTTTGCCGGAATGTTTTGATTCATTTCCGTTTCGGCGAGAATTTTGGCACTATGCATTCTTTTTGGTCCTATTTTTAGGGAAGGTCATGCCAAATCTTTTCTTCGTTCTAAAATATCGTTTTTCTCTACCCTGCAGGCGACCATGGTCCGCATGATGACTGAAGGCATCATGAATAGGTTTTTGAGCTCCGCGAAGGCCGAGATGCTTCAAAAGAACGAGACGGAGATAAGATGTCCGTGTCAAAGATGCAAGCTGAAGAGCCTTATTGCGGACCCGGATTCCGGGCAGGTGCGGGACCACCTGCTCTTGTGTGGTTTCATGGATGGCTATCAGTGGCAAGGTGATGTAGATGACTATGAAGTCGTCCATGGGGGCCGGGCAAGAAATGAGGAAGGGCAACAAGACAAGTACCACCGCGGCGAGGGCGGGCGAGAAGACGAAGAATCTCCAGGACATGATCACGACGGTGATGTTGTACACAGTCATCATGTAGAAGATGTCGTACATAATGATGAGGAAGATCAAGACGAAGGGCATGATCATGAATATGAAGATGCCGGAGCAGACGACGATGGAGGCTGGGTGCAGGACCCTCATATTCAAGAGCTGCTTCTCAAGCAGACGGATAACGCAAGAGCTGCTGCCCAAGAGAAAGCCAAACTGGATCAACTGGAGATAGATGCGGTTACTCCATTGTATGAAGGATGCAGGCCCAAGGATACCCGCCTAAAAGTAACGCTCATGGCTCTGGAGATGAAGGTAAAACACAAAATGACCGACGCATGCTTCGACGAGAACATGTCATTCTGGCACGAACGTCTTCCCAACGGGAACAAGTGACCGACCAGTTTCGAGGAGGCGAAGAAAATCATGTGTCCTCTGGATTTACCGCACATGAAATACCATGTGTGCATGAACAATTGTATCATTTATCAGGACGAGCACGCGGAGTCTACCATATGTCCGGTGTGCGGCATCACTTGATACAAGAAGAGGAAGAAAGCTCCTCGAAAATCGGTGTGGTACTTTCCGATCACTCCTCGTCTGCAGCGGTATTTCGCGGACCCTAAGGTAGCAAAGCTTCTGCGTTGGCACGCGGATAGGGAGGAGAAGAAGCGGGAAGATGACGGAAATGATCCGGAGATAAATAAAAAAGACAAGATGCTGAGTCACCCTAAGGATGCGAGCCAGTGGCCAGTGGCAAGCGTTGAACTTTGAATACCCAAAATTTGGGAAGGATCCAAGGAACATCGTGCTGGGCGCGAGCACCGATGGAGTCAATCCATTTGGCAGCCAGAGAAGCACACATAGCACCTGGCATGTGTTTGTGTGGATGTACAACCTTCCCCCCTGGTTGTGCATGAAGAGGAAGTACATTCACATGAGTATGCTAATTGAAGGGCCGAAACAACCAGGGAACGACATCAATCTGTATCTGGGTCTGCAGAAGGAGGAGCTAGACATGCTGTGGAAAACGCCACCCAATACGTGGGACGCCGCAGAGAAAGAATATTTCCCTATGAGAGCCGCACTGCTCACGATGGTGCACGACTATCTCGGTTACGGATATCTCGCGGGGCAGGTAGTCCATGGATTTTCTGGATGCGTAAGGTGCATGGATGACACAACGTATCGCCAGCTGGATAGAGATCTCGGGTCTTCGAAAACCGTGTTCATGGGACATCGAAGGTGGCTTCGCGACGATGACCAGTGGAGGAAACGCAAGGATCTGTTCGATGGTGAAACTGAACCCCGAAAACGCCCATGTACGAGGAGCGGCAAGGAAATAGATGAGCTGTTGAAAAATTGGAAAGACTGCCCACTGCCGGGAAAGAAGCAAAAGGCGCCAGAGCCGCTGCTAAAGGTATGGAAAACAAGTTCTGTTTTCTGGGACTTGTCGTACTGGAAGATCCATCGTGTGCCTCACAGCCTTGATGTCATGCATATCACGAAGAACGTGTGCGAGAGTCTGCTTGGTACCCTGCTCAACATGCCAGGGAGGACCAAAGATGGGCCGAAAGCTAGGGCAGACTTGAAATCAATGGGCATCAGGCAGGAGCTTCACGCTAATGATGATGATGATGATGATGATGATGATGATGATGAGGCGAAGCAGGACACAGAAAGTCGTTGCAAAGGCAAAAAGGCCAAGAAGACCGCAAATGACTACCCTCCCGCGTGCTTCACTCTAAGTCAGGAGGAGATCGAGCAGTTTTTCACCTACCTCCTAGGAGTAAAACTTCCTTACGGTTACGCGGGGAAGATAAGCAGATACCTAGACCCAGCGAAGCAGAAGTTCAGCGGGATGAAGTCTCACGACTGTCACGTGCTGATGACGCAGATACTTCCAGTTGCAATCCGTGGGATCATGGACGCGCACGTCCGTGAAACGCTATTTGGCCTATGCAACTTTTTCGACATCATCTCTCGGAAGTCGATTGGCATGAGGCAACTCAGAAGGCTACAGGAAGAGATCGTGGTGATACTATGCGAGCTTGAGATGTACTTCCCGCCCGCATTCTTCGACGTTATGGTGCATCTGCTGGTCCATATCATGGAGGATATCATCCAACTCAGGCCGATGTTCCTGCACAGCATGATGCCGTTCGAAAGGATGAATGGTGTCATCAAAGGATACGTTCGCAACATGTCATGTCCAGAGGGAAGTATAGCCAGGGGCTTTCTGACCGAAGAGTGCATCTCCTACTGCACGAATTATCTAGGCATCAAGAACCCCATTGGTCTGCCCGTCAACAGGCACCTCGGCAGGCTCGCTGGATGGGGTCACCGTGAGGGTCGCCGCGAAATGCATGTCGACTTCGAGGGTCGACTCGCCGACTTTGAAAGAGCAAACCTAGTCGCGCTACAACACATAGACGTGGTCGATCCTTGGGTGGTAGAGCACAAAACCTTCATTGAGAAGACGTACAATGACCGAGGCCAACAGAGGACGGACGAAGATATACTCAAAGAGCACAACTCATGTTTCACGCGTTGGTTCAAGCAGAAGCTTCTGTCGTACCCTTTACATGAGGATTCTTCCGCAGAAGAACAACTCATATTCGCCTTGTCACAGGGCGCCGAGCACAACCTGATGACCTATGAGGCGTACGATATCAATGGCTACACATTCTACACCGAGGACAAGGACATGAAGAGCGATGGTTATCAGAACTCCAGGGTAACAATGGAATCCTACACCGGTAATTGTGACACTCCAAAATTTTAATTTGTTTTTTATCAAAAACTTTGTGGTTTTTGAAAAGAGGCCATTTAATTTTTTTTCTTCAGAAAACCTTCCTCTTAAAAACTTCCTTTGCTTTGGCAAGGATTTTATTTTTTTCAAACTTTGGTGTTTGATCTTTTGAAATTTCTTCTCTGTTGGTTCCCTCTCAAATTTATTTTGGGAGTTTAATCTTTTTCTTTTAAAAAGAAACTCTATGAAAAACTTGGGATTTTCATATCTTGAGAGCCACCCATGACTTTGTATTTTGCCCATGTGGTGAAACCCCTCCAAAACCTCCCCTCCTCCTTGTAATCAACCTAAGTTCTCTGTCCCAACTAATCCAAGCAAGTTTTGGATTTTATTCTAATTGTTTTTCCCCTCAAATCATTTCTAAAAATTATTTGGAGCCTGAGTGATTTTCAAAGCAAGTACCCTTTTGCATTTGAGTTTTGACCTCAAACCAACTCTCCTGGATAGTCCTTTGTACCCACAACCCAGAACAATCTTGATCCACTCCTCCTCTTTTCAAATTTTTCAAAATTCAGTCTCTGCAAGTTTGGACCAGATTTGCCAAATTTGATGAAATTCATATCTACACTGCTCCAAAAATTCCACCAAAATTCAGGCAGCCTACTTGAGCAATGAGAAGCCACTCCACCAAAAATCAGCTCAAGGAAAAATCCCCAGAGGCCAAAAACATTCTGTCGAACACCTGAGCTACACTGTTCCTTTGCAAGTTCAGAAAGTTCAGAGATTCAGTTATTTTTTTCCTTCGTCAGACTTGGTCACGCGGCCACAGTGCGCCCTGGCGAGTTGCACGCAGCCTCTACCGATTCCTGGCGTCGGTAGCAATGATCCTCGCCGGCGTTGGAAGCTTCTGCGGTGGCTGCACCTTCCGTGGCGGCCAACAAGGGCCCGAGCCCAACACCCCCTGGCTCTCCGCGTGTCCCTGCCATGCCAGCGCACGCCCGTGGCACCGTCGCCGTGGCCCGGCAAGCACGGAACGTGCTCCCTGCCGCCGACGGGCCGCGCCACCCCCGTTCCGTCGAGCTCGCCCATAGCACCAAATCCTAGCCCGATTAGCACCTAAATGAAACCGGTGGACCTCAACGGCAATGCCCAAGCCCCTAATCCCACTGCCCAACCACAGCACCGCCGTAATCACTCGCCGGAGACCCCCGTTCACGGCAACCGCCTCGGGCCGCCTATAAAAAGGGCCCCCGAGCTCACCCTCGTGCACGCATCATCACCACTCCTCACCAACGCCCCGCCAGGCCACTAGGAGGACCTCGAGGAGGTCTCCTCCCCCAACTCCGGCCGCCCCGATCCGCCTCGGCCTCCACCACGATTCGCTCCGGTGAGGCCATCTCCGGCGCTCTAACCCCGTCAATTACTCCCTCTAGCTACCAGGAGCCTAACCCCCTCCTCAATTCGATCTCTGCAGCCCTCTCCGACGAGTCCCTCGACCACCCGAGCCGCCGTCCACCGGAGCAAAGCTCGCCGTCGATGAGGTACTCGCCGGCGACCACCACCACCACCAACTGACGCGGAATGGCGCCCTGAGCACGGAGGTACCCTCCGATCCCCCTGCCTCACCGTGGATCGCCGCCGGCGACCACCGCGGCTCTCGGGCGCCGACGAGCTTCGTCCCCCCCCCCTTTTGAAAGTTCAAACCTGACGAGTGGGACCCCACCGTCAGCCTCTCTGCCCTCTCTATTGAATCGTTTTCTGGAAGCGCCTTCGGGAAAAATTTGTTTTCCCTTTGGGCTGGCATAGTTTCTGCCGAAGCGTTTCTGTTTTTATAAGCTAGCCCGTGGAAACTTTCTGTTTCATTACAGATGAGTCCCTGGGCAAAAACCTTTATAACTTTTAAACAGAAAGGTATTTTTGATTGATTCTTTTTCTGTTCTCTTTAAAATTTTGTCTAGTTTTTTATCAGATTTATTTCAAAAATATTTGGAATACTTTTTGTGCACCCCTTGGTATTTACGATAGCACACATATTTTCTTTATACCGTAGATACCGAAGGAGGTTACGGAGCCGCGAACTTCACCGAGCTAGGCTCCGACTACTCTGAACCAGGCAAGCATGTTTGAACTTTTGATATGATGAGTGTCTTGGCATGTTTTGCATTTACTTAGTTTCATGGCATGTTGAGGAGCATATCGATGAACGTTATTTTATGCAATATTGAGGTAAGTGAGTTCGATGATCCATAAGTGGATGGATGTGAGTATGAATGGCCATGTGTTGGCATGAGGATGGGTAAGATGGCAGTGTCGTAGCATGCCAGTCTTATGCCAGACTATGTGACTTCAGTGTCAAACCATATCAGTCCAGTTCCTCTCATTTCCTTCCCTGTACTACCACATGTTTTCCGCAAGGAATATGGTTTAGTAAGCTGCAAACCGCTTTTCTGGTACACACCAAAAGGAGAGGCCGTGATGATGGTTCCATGGCCCTGGATTAAAGCCAGTCATCCGGTCAGGGGGCATGGGTGTTTCCGGTTGGGACCGAGAGGGGGGCACCCCTTAGAGCGCGCGTATATAAATTTGATCCCATGCTATTCGAGATTGTGATCTCCCCGTCTCAAAAGTTTTTCTTGGACGATGTCTAGGGTGATTCCTAGCATCGAGAGGTAGGATGGGTGTGTACTGGTTAGCTGTGTTTTCTTCCGAAATACCGTAAACGGAACTAGTCCTTCGTGACTACGGAAATCCGTTGGCTGTGGGAATAATTTTGTACAAACTCTGCAGAGTCATATATTCCTTGAATCATCTATTCCATGTCCAAATTCGTATTATCTTGTCCTAACAGTATCAGTTTGATGACAGAGACTCCGGTGAATCGCATGAGTGCTAAGTCCGGTTAAATGATTATTCCTGTGGATGGACTAACCCATTTATTCTCATGAATTAAATGTTTATTATGAGTATTATTTACTTGTGAATAAAAGCCCTTTCTGCGATGTCGCTCAGACGTCCGACTGTGGCATTGTTGTATTTTACTTTCTTTTCAAGCCCTTTCTGTGATGTCGCCCCGACGTCCGACTGTGGCATTTCTTTCAAAGCCCTTTCTGTGATGTCGCCCCGACGTCCGACTGTGGCATTTCTTT
>NC_041392.1:502365624-502368673 GCF_002162155.2 Triticum dicoccoides
CAAAGCCCTTTTTGTGATGTCGCCCCGACGTCCGACTGTGGCATTTCTTTTTAAAGCCCTTTATGTGGTGTCGCTAAGACGCCCGACTGTGGTATTTCTTTTAAAGCCCTTTCTGTGATGTCGCCCCGACGTCCGACTGTGGCATTTCTTTTAAAGCCCTTTATGTGGTGTCGCTAAGACGCCCGACTGTGGCATCATTTCCTTTTATTTATTTATTCACCTTTCGAGGCGTCGCTTCAGACACCCGATCGATATTCATTTATGTTTTGTTGGGATTTCAGGCGGACTACCGCTGTTTCCCTTTTACTTACCTTGTTATGCTAATTTTTGAATATGCATTGGTGAATTAATCATGACGCATTCATGCATGCATTTGTTGTATCTTACGTCTGAACTGTCTTGCGAGTACTTTCAAAGTACTCACTGGTTTGTTGATTTGGCCAGATGCTGACGAAGGCGATCTCATGGATAAAGAGTTTGATAGCGAGTCCGACACCTAGAGGAGTCCCAGTCAGTCTCATGCGACCCTGGATTTGGTCACTGTTTTATATCCGCTTCCGCTACCAAATAAATTCATCGAGCCTCACCTTGACGCTCGATGAGATGACAGACTTAGAGTCTTGTATTTCTCTCCCCGATGTGTTTCTCCACCACCGCCCTATCCTCGAGTCAGTAGTATGCCTCCACACCACTGTGTCATGTCCGCCATTATGTATAATTATTGGCGTGCTTGTAATAATTTGGTTGAGCAACCGTAGTTCGACCCTGTAATATATTTTATGCTACTGGCTTATTGTATCAAGAATCTGTCTACCAGTGAGGAGGATTTCTCTCATGCTGGACTCAAAAGATTGGTTTCTCAATAAATATTTTTATTGGAAAACCGGTCGTGACAGTAATGACAAGGACAGATACTACGGAAGGATTGAGGAGATCTGGGAGCTGAGCTACGCTGGAGAGAAGGTCCCGATGTTCCGTGTCAGATGGGCCAAGAGCGTCCTAAAAGAAGACTGTGGGCGCAAACGTCACCGCGAAAAATGAGGAGAGAATTCCTTATTTAACACTGTCTTAAAATTTATTGCCTTATTTGACACTGAATTTTTTTCCTTCCTTATATAACACTATGTCTAAATTTTATGCCCTTTATAACACTTTCAACCATTTTGAGCCTTAACGGTGTCAAATGACAGCTGAAAATACCTATTTTCCCTTCATGTGACATGTGACCAAAAAATTACGTGTATGTGTCTATCCGGCCGACTCGTTTTGTTAGGTGTGTGAGCCAATTCGCAAGCAAAATCGATCGACATATGTTGGTCTTGTTGCACCTATGAATCAGCCCACCCATTACTTATAGTGTCCATGTCTAAATAGAGACTTAGGTTTATTTATTTAGAGCTCCCACCGGATAGAAATTTGTAGCTTAGACCGCCGGCGGCATGTCGGACACGTGCTACATCTTCATTTTCAGTCTTTCACATGCATGCCTGCGCCTCTGCGTATGCCTCGCGAGTTGCGAGTGCATGTACGTCCGTCGCTCATGCCTTTATCACTGTTGAGGATCAATCATCCATGATCAGTAAATAAATATATGTACACGCAAAGCTAGCTCAAGAAGGAGCTTGATCGATTATACACAACTAGTAGTACATATGCATTTTGCCGTAGACCTGCGTACGTGAACGTGGCATGGGCTAGCTCTAGCTGTGCTCTGCCAACAAACTTGTGTACGTGAACATGGTCTGATCACCGTTGCTCTATTTCAGCCCTCGCGCGCGCCACACAACGTTAGAGACCACACATGCATTTTACTTGAAAATTTGGTCACATACCCATGAGGGGCAAATAGGTCGTTTCATACACCACTTAACACCGCTAAGGCTTAAAACGGATGAAAGTGTCATAAAGGGCATAAAATTTAGACAGAGGGTTAAATAAGGAAGAAAAAGTTTTTCAGTGTCAAATAGGGAAACAACATTTAAAGTAGTGTTATATAAGGAATTTTCTCAAAAATGAGCCATGGGTACTGGCTTCCCAAGTGGACCAACGCTTCTTCATTACCGACCCGTCAAAGCCCAGTCATGTTGTCGTGAGGAGAGGCAAAAGGAAGATCATCGGAATGGATGGAGTAGCCAATGAGCAAGACTTCGACAAGTACGGTGACCCGAAGATCAAACATGACGACGATGATGAAGTACAAGCACACACCACAAGAAGAAGCAGGACCACCCTACCTAAAGGACGTCCGTTCCACAGAAGAACTCCATTTGCGAAAAAGAAGGGCAAGAAGATTGTGAACAGATAGCTAGCTAAGATCGATTGTATTTAAATCGTAGTCTTCATTTCTCGATTGTATTTCATGGGCACTTTTTGATATCATGAATATTTTTAAATTTCATGGGCACTTTTTGAATTCATGAGGACACTTGATCTCGATCCCCCTCCATCTCGATCTCGATTCCCCCTCCATCTCGATCTCGATCCCCCTCCATCTCGATCCCACCCGCACCCTCCCCCGCTCCACCGTCACAAACGAATGCAACTAAAAATCCAAAAAAACAAATTTGATTATATTTTCAAATAACAAATTTGATGATATTTTTTAAAAAATTATTACTGTTTTTATAAAAATTTATTACTGTTTCATATTCATATGCATTTTCTAAAAAATTATTAGATGCAACAAACAATAATAAAAAAATTACTTATGGCGCACCGCTGGCTGGTGCGCCATTGCTTTGCAAAAAAAAGATTACTTATGGCGCACCGCTCGGGGGTGCGCCATCGCTATCAAAAAAACATTCTAATGGCGCACCGCCAGGGGGTGCGCCATTAGTAATGTCCCCCCTAGCTAATTCGCCCGATCCCTTCGTCCCTCCCTCGCCAGATCCACTTCCCCCCTCGCCACACCCTCACGCGCACCCCCTCCTTCCACCGCCCGCTCCACCGTCGCCGCCCTACCTCCTCGGGCTCCACCACCGTCACCCTGCCTCCTCGAGCCGGGTAGCCACACGCGCCCAGCCTCCGCAGCCCCGACTCCGGCACCGCA
>NC_041392.1:502368960-502480327 GCF_002162155.2 Triticum dicoccoides
CTCCTTCCCTATTGCATCCTATGCCCGCTCAAAATCCCCCCTGATTTCTGCACTGGATGAGCACCTGCCCTGTTGCTGCCCGCCCTCGCCCTGCCTGCACCAGCCCCCGCCTCTGCTCTCGTCCCACGCATCGCGCTCGGCCTACCACCAACTAAGCCCCGACCCCGCCCGCGCGACCCTGCTGCCGCTGCTCTGTCGTGGTTGCACGCCTGCACCGCCGCGCTGCTCTGCTGCTCTACATGCTGCTATTGCCGCCTGCTTTCCTCGTCCTTGCTACTCCTCTCCCCTCGCCCCTACTGCTGCTACTCCACTTCTCTAAATCCTTCTTGCTGCCGCTCTCTACTGCTTCTACTCCATCTTTATGCTATGAGAAATAACTGTCATCGAAATCTTGCTTTGTGATTGAGTAATCTGCTAGTATAATTGTGTGTTCACCTTGTTTACTAGTCCATGTACTAGTTATCTTTGTACGTGTTTGACTTTCAGTCCTTGCTCACTATTTGCTCATCTGCACGTCAAGGAGCTCGAGCTGCATCTGCACTCCAAGGAGCGGCTGGTTAGTACTGCTTGTTCTTGTACCCAGAGTAGTTGGTGATGTTGCAAATAGAAGTAGAGTACTGCTTTTTGTACTTGTGATCTTGCAAATAGGAGTTGGAGTAATTTAACTTAACTGGAGTAATTTGTTGCATCTGTTGTAGGTGGTCTAGTGCTGCCCATCTACTACCCATTTCCTCTGGTACCGGAGTTGGAGTTTAGTGTACTGGACACTTTCATAGATTGCTAGGGTACTTCCTCTCCTTTCTCTCCTTTAGTGTACTAGAAACTTCCATAAATTTTAGAAACTTCATATAAAAAATTTATTCACTGCTGCTGATGTACTACCTGTGATGCTGCTGCTGCACTACTTGTGATGCTACTGCTACTTGTGATTTTGTCAACTTGTGATGCTGCTGCTAATTGTGATCTTCTGAAATGAACCCTTTCTCCTGAAATGTTGATTAATTTCCGTTTCGGTTGAGAATGGGGCACTCCTAGGTCAAGAAAATTAGGAAAGGTGATGCCCAATTTTCTTGACCTAGAAGGTGCCTGATTATCAACCGAAACAAATATTAATCAACATTTATAGTTTGACCTAGAAGATGCCCAATATGTTAACTCTAGTTCAGGTGTTGAATGTTAATCTGAGTGTGTGTGATGGTGACTGAACAGATAAATCATGTCTCCCAACATTTTCAGCTAAGTGGACTCTCACACACACACTATCTAGCTTTACACTTAAGCAGTGGCGAGCTCTGCTCCCTCCACACAATGTGCAACAAGCAAGCAGGTGGATCTAGGTAGCTTGGCTAGATTAGCTATGAGCCAATGTGGTCAAGTCAAAAGAGATGATGCAGATGGGTGGATAGATGGATGGATGGGGATGCAGCGCCACTCCACCACCTTCACTTGTCTAGCTTGTGGTTTACCCCTCACTCTCTCATGCACCAGAAGAATATGATACATACATCCACTTTGATAAGCTAAAACTAGTAAGAGAAGCAGGGCAAAAAATAATTTTTGTATTTATTTTAGATCACATACACAAAATAACCTACCAGCAATACAAATCTAGTTTCAGAAACATGTGATACATACATCCACTTTGATAAGCTAAAACTAGTAAGAGCAACAGGGCAAAAAATAAATCTATGTACGATATAGGGGTGCTACAGCTATATCCTCCATCCCGTCCCACCGGAGCAAGCAAACCTACAAGCTGCTCCTCATGTTTTTCCCTCTACTAGTAGACTGGAACTTCCCATTGCTGGCTAGTTTGCACCCTCTACAAGTTGCTATTGCTTCCGAATAACCTAACAGCCATCGAAATCTAGTTTGAATCAGAAAAATGTGAGAAAACCCATCGATTGAGGTGGACAACTAGTTGTAGATGAGGAAGGGCATTTGAGGCCCCATCGAGTCTATGAAGATGTGATGGGTCCTGATATATTGACTTGCGGATTTATTTTTTCCTAGACTGCCTCGGTGTCGACAAACCCTAAACGATGAGACCATGATCTTGTTCCTTGACAATAACCAACTTTTTGACCAAACTTTTTTCCTATTTAGAGCGAAACATGGCCCACAATGATGAGGCCGGCGGTTCAGGCGGCAAGAAATTCTGGGAGCTGTCCCAGGAGATGGAGGAAGAACCTTCACCGCTATGAGGATGCCGAGTGGATGACACCACTGATGGTGCCGCTGAGGATGCCACCACAGATGATGGCGGCGCACACATAGATGGCAGCCAACCGAAGAATCAAAGGAAGGACCGGCGCCCGAATGCGCTCCGCACCCTCAAGGAGGAATTCACTCAAGTGGACTCCGACGGGAATCCAACGGAGCCCAAATATATAGTCAAGGGGTAATCAGTTCATCTCGGGTGCATTCTTCGGAGTACCGTCTCGATCAACACCGAGAACCTTAGGCATAAGGACCGAGGGAATTTGCGCAACCTCCTCTTCACGAAGCTGCACGAACGATACATGTTCCCCGACGAATTTGAAAACACACACCTCTCAGGGAATAAAGTGAACACTGCCACCCTCATGAAGATGAGCACGGCCCTGTCTACTTGGAAAAGCGCGGTGAAGAGAATGATTGATAAAGGTGATAGTTATGAGAAGATCAAGGCAGAATATCCTTTGATGAGCGAAGATGAGTACAAGGAGTTCAAGATCAAGTGCGAGAGCAGTGCAACCTCCGAATCAAGTCAGTGGGGGAAAGAAATGCGGGAGTTGAACTTAGGGGAACACAAACTCGGTCCCGGCGGTTACAGAGTGGCGGAGCCTATATGGGACAAGGAGGACGCAGAGCATGCCGATCAAGGCCTACCGCCCCGCTTCGAGAAATACAGCGGTGAAAAGCAGACCAGGAACTATGTCAGGGCCCGGTACAAGGAGGACCCGATAACAAAGGAGCTTACCACGGATCCGAAGACCAGGGCGCTTGAGCTTCTTATGGTAAGGAATACACCCCCGCGTAATTAGCTCCATATGGTTGCACTCTAATTAATCCCCAATATTTCTAAATGGTTCACATTCCTTTCGCAGGACACTGAAAGCAGTAGCGCGGGGTCGCCTAAGAGCTCCCCTTTCGACACCCCTTTAAATAGGGCGTTGAACGTAATGAAAAACAAGGATAAGCTCACTAAGACGACGTCAGCTGGTCGTGTGGCCGGCAAAGGCTTGTCCACAAATGGGGGTCATACTATACCGCTGGTGTGCGGAAGGAGAAAAAGACCAGCTCGGAAAGCCAGACACGCGAGGTTGAAGAACTCAAGGCACAAGTGGCGCGGATTCCGGAGCTTGTCCAAGAGCAAGTGCAACAACAACTTGGAACGACGCTCAACGCCATGGTGCCTACGTTGATTCATGGGCTGACAATGTGGATTGCGGGCGGCCAACAGGGGCCTCCCCCAGTTCCCAGCTTCACGGCCAGCAACTCGCACAGCGCGCAGGCGACACCATTGGTGTCTCCGGCGGCGCCATTGGTGTCTCTGGCGGAGGCGGTATTCGTGCCTCCGGCACCGGCACGGGCATTGGAGCTTAATGCACCTGGGTGTACGCCGGCCGGCACCTCGCCAACAAGCGCCCCCTCCGTCAGTTGCACGCCCGCTGTTGGCGGTGCCTCGACATTAGCCGAGCTCGACGGCATCACGGTAACTAAGCCTCTCGGCCGATGACTTCATCTCCTTGCCTTTGACTGGGCATCCCTGACGCCCTGTACATGTTTTCGCAGGGCACCGCCGACGTTCCTTGCACTCTTCTGCACTTCGTGGGCACCGAGTTGGTCGATGTCGCCAAGGGCAGAATCGTTCAACCGGGCAACCCCATGTTCCACGGTAATCCGATGCCACCCACAATGTATAGGGTTGAAGTGGTTCGGGCGCTGCCAGGCTGCGACGAGCTGTTACCTCCGATTCGACCCGCTGGGGCCGACGAAGAAGATGAGATGACCCTCAGCGCCTACGTAAACTGGCCCCTGCTTTGGCTGAAGAGCCAGATTCGTTTGGGGACGGGGGACACCACCCCACAGACAAGACCACCAGTCGTGCCGGCGCCAAGCCATGGCAAGAACGCCGCAACACTACCAGACCTGCCGGACATCCCTATGGCACAGGATCCAGACAGCCCTATGGCACAGGATCCGGACGGCGACGACAACGACGACGGTACATTTACCAACGTTGATAAGTACTTTGCCGAACATGGGTACGCTGACGAGTTCTGCGGGCCTCTTTCTCAAGAACCCAACCAAGACCACCGCGATCTAGCTGGTACGATAGAGAATTCCAATTGCAACAGGCGTCGTCTGGCGTTCAGTTCTCAGGACACGCCTCCATCTACCGCCTTCACTGAGCCTCAGATAGCTGAGGTGCGAAATATTATCAGCCCCAACACGCTCAAGAAGGAGGTCTGTGAGCAGAACTCGGTCCCATTACAGGAGATCAAGAAGAAGGGACGGAAACGAAAGACTAACAAGGGCGCCGGTGCGAGCCAGCCGGCACCAAGTTCGATCCGTGCTCAGGACGGGCCACCTTCACCTAAGGATATCTCGAGGAGGGTGCATGTGGCGGGTAGGGAGATGCTACCGCCAAATATGCTGAATGCTGCAACCGGTGCTATGCGGAGTCTGCACGATAGTGTTCTTTCTTTGGAGAAGCGGCGTCTCAGAGAGAAGGATGTGGCATACCCGGTTTTTGTGGCCAAGGTGCCAGAGGGCAAGGGCTTTGTGGATGGCGACATCGGGGGTACGATCGTCCTGCGGTTTGATGACATCTTTTCTATGTTTAACCTTCATCCGCTGCACTACACCTTCGTTCAGCTGTTTCGCTGAGTATGGAGATGCGGATCATTAGAGACAAGACCCCGGACATCGTGATAGTCGACCCCTTCTACATGCGTGCCAAGCACTTGAGCAGCGCTAGGGACAGCCAAGTTGCGAGTTCACACCTCGAAGGCATCATTCTGGCAAACCCAGATAAGGATAACTTCCTTGTGGCTTACTTTCCTGAGTAAGTCATCCCTTAACCGCCCCGTAACATATGATTTCTTAGATTTCGATCGTTCTTTTTTTTCTAACATTTCGTGTTCTGTGCAGTGACACACATTGCACACTCATCCTCTTAAGCCCGAAATATTCCATGGCCACGTATTTCGACCCGAACCGTAACTCCAACATAGACTACACAAATGTCAAGAAAGTTCTTGATGATGTTCTCCCCGGCTACAACAAATCTGGAGGCACCTTCACCAGGGCAGTTCGTAAGTATGGCAAGCACATGTTCTCACAAAATACGAAGTTCTGCTGCGTCAAGCAGCCGCCTGGCGGTCAGAAGGATGCCTACTACGCCCTCCATCACATGCCGGCGATCGTAAGGGGCCATCATCAACTTCGGCTACCAGATAATCTCAAAGATTGGGCCGCGAGCTTGTCGGCAGTCCAGGACGCGGACCTCAGACAAGAATTCTTTCGCATCCAGTCGGAGTTTGCGGACATCATCCATCAAGATGTCCTTCATACCTCGGGGCAGTTCTTCCTCAGATATCAACCGTCCAATAGTGAGATAGATGAAACGCTACAAATGCAGGGTGACAACGACCGCGATTTCATGACCATCACGACAGACGGCGGCTTCATCCACGTTCCTGTCCGATGAGTCGAGTCAAAAGTAGTGATGTGTAGTTCTGAAACATTGATTGGCTCATGTTGTAATTATACTTTAATGAATTCGTATGTCTCTTTGGTTTGGACAGTCGTTCAACTTAGATGTAATCGATGCTATTTATTAGTAGGACCATGAATCGTGCTATTAATGTCTCGCTTTTCTCTTCCGATCCTTTTGTTGCATACTTACATATTGCTTATGTATTGTCTGTTGTTTGGCTTGTGCATAGAGATGCCGTCGTATGTCGTGTACAAGGGTAAGGTTCCCGGAGTCTACGACGACTGGGAGGAGTGTCGGAGACAGGTTTACCGTTTCAGCGGTAACAGTTACAAAGGGTACACCACTAGGGCAGGGGCCGAATGTAGATATGCCCGCTATCTAGCGGGAGAGAGGAGGGAGCGTTGGAGGAACCGGATGAAGACCAGTTTGATCGCGATGATGCTCATCGTGATGACCACAACTCTCTTCTATGTGATGGTAGTATAGATGATCGATATCGACTTGTAATGTGAAGGCAAACTCGATACTCGCGGTCTTGAGACTTGTAATGTTTTATCTTTGTTCGGTCTTTTGAATTCGGAGACTAATATGATGAATTGTATTCAGAGACTAATCTTCTATTGTATTCGATGAATCTGATGTTGCTGTGTGCTGCTGTCTATATTCTGTCCAATAATATATTTTGTAACCTGTGCAAAAATCAGAAAAGCAAAAAAAAAACCTAATATTCATACTAATGGCGCACCACACAAGACACTAATGGCGCACTGTGATCATCACACTAATGGTGCATTAACTGCTGGTGCGCCATTAGAATGCCAAAGCACATGGGTACATATGGCCCCCTGGGAGGCAGTCTAATGGCGCACTGCAGGCTATACTAATGGCGCACTACGTGGTGCGCCATTAGAACACCAGATACTAATGGCGCACCAGTGGTGTGCCATTAGAATTTAATTCTAATGGCGTGATGCCAGTGGCGCACCGGTAGTGCGCCATTAGAAGGCAAATTCGGTGCGCCACTAGCATGCCTTTTCCTAGTAGTGCCAGGGTCGTGTCGGGGTGGACGCTGCTATGGTGCCTTAAAGGCAACTGCCTTTGGGTCATTGACATGTGGGCCAGCCACCTGTTGGGCCCACATGTCATGGACACAACGGCAGGTGCCTTAAGGCACCGAAGCATAGTCCTGTCGGGGTGGTCGCGTGTGTCGGACGGACGCGTAGCACCCAGCCACCCACCCCCTCCCCCCCAAAAAAGGATGACGATAATATAAGTTCACGCTTCCACGTTTCGGATTGAAATATCTGGCGGCCCCAATTCGAGCCCTGCAAAATCTCTCTTCTGCACCGTCCCCTTCCGCGCCCAGATTGCTCAAATCCTTAATTCGCTGCCAACCCTCGAATCGCCCCTCGTCTCGTATCTTTCCCCACCATTCCCCACCTCTGTGCCGGACGACCACGACGAAGACGACGGTCGCGCTTCACCACCGCACCAGAGCTACCTCATCTACGCCCTCGTCCACCCCACCGGGTGGTCCACCGACAACGTCGGTCGTGGCAACCGACATGCCTCACAGACACCGAGTTCCACCGCATTAGGTGCGCTTCACCGACGCTGTCTCCCAGCTCACTGGGGCTACTTCACCGAGCACATCGTCGCACCTCCGCCCCCCGAGGCCGTTGGGGCTTCACCAACGGTCCCGTCCACCGCATCATAGCACTCCGCTACCACTCAAGATCTGCATCCGTGCGCGGCCAGCCAATGCCAGCGCATCACCCTCAACGGCTCTGAAGTGACCCGCACTCTAGCTAGGCGAGCATTCCCAAACGCCGGCCCGAACTAGGTATCCACACATCACTCCCTTGTGCACTGCTCCGACAATGTTTGGATATCCTTTCACCGCTCTCTTAGCTTACACGCCTATGCAACTCTGACTTTAGCTCTTATTTCTTCTGGCGATATCATCTGAAACAAGCAAATCCATTTTTTAGCGAATCATGACGGCACTACGGGATCTGGTACACATCCTGCACACCCGTATAACCTTGTAAGTATCGGTCCTCCGGTACAACATCAAGGTCGGTTCCTCTTATTTGATCAACCATTTGCCGTGTCAAAAATGCATAGGTGGATGCAAGGAGCACAAGGCCTGCACATCCAAGCAAGTGGTAACATGGACTTGTACATGGAACATCCCATGCGCAAGCAGAGCTGCAGTGAGCCTGTACAATGAGCTAGCGTAAGTCCCTGCATTTCATTTAATTCGTACTGGCATTCGTGTATGATTTGTGTGCAGTGGCTGATCCACGAATTCAAGTTACCAGGGGCGAACATTTAACTTAAAAAATACGAAGGCACTTGCACTCCGGAAATCAACATAACTTGAGAAATGTGAAGCTACATGCACTTTGAAAACCAGCTAATGATCCAAAGTAGTTCAGATTATAAACACTAAATGATGCAAGCACCAAAAAACACAAAATGAAACATGGTGTACAAGGACTACAAACATCGTCTGTACCTGCTTGAATTATTCGTTCTCTGGCTGAAAATATCGAAGTGTAATTGCACGTATAACTAGTGCGCAAACTGCATATCAATATATCTATCCTGCACAAGTATGCCAATAGTTTCAAACAACAGATTAGAAAAGTATTTATGCTATGTTTTCATGATACGGGGACTTTCTGGTAGATGGACTCAACATTTCCTCAAGCTATGAAAATGCACTATAATTTGCTTGTCATCAATGCCTGCAAATCTCTATCTCTCTCAACATAGTAGATCATCATTAGACACTAAATCCTTCAATGAGCTTGCAAAATGCTTCCATTAGATCCCTCATTAGACACTATATGTTCATCACCAGGAGCATGTAAAATGTTTGCATCAAATCCTTCATTAGAAGTCTGTTCATTAGACACTTCAGGCTCAAGAACAACACGAGCTTGCATGTTTGCACCGGAAACTTGATTAGATACATCAGATTTAGTCAGTTCAGTATTGATTGGGGGAGTTATAAAATAAGTAGAAATTGGTTTCATTTTCTCATAGATTCCCTACATACAAGCAGTTTTACAACACCGTCAGGTTTAACTATTGGCCAGAAATTCAAGAGTTGAATTAGATATAATCATGGATGTGATGTACCTGCTCATTGAGCATGCTACTCATGCAAGCTGCGACTGTCCATTTGCGCAAGCTCGATGCCATGCCCGTGCTGCCACCGCTGCCTCCCACGCAAGCTACACCCAGGGATGGATCTTCATCTTCTTGTCCTTCCATTCGCTTGAAGCCCGGCGACTGCCCTCCAACAAGGGTGCGAGGAAGTGCTGTGTCGGTCTGTCCAGCGGCGGCTAGTTAGGAGCGAACCAGACTGGAGGCTGGAGCGAATGAATTGGGATTTTTCCTGCTGTCGATCGATATGGGAGGCGCTCATTGGGCCGCGAGCCTGCTATAGGGCCTGCCTTGCACTTATGTTATTGGCCCATCCAAATTGAAACATTTTTCTTCATTTTTTACATTGCCTGCTCGTGCGTTGGGACGAACAAAACTAGCATGGGCCAACCTGGACGACTCAAACTAGGTGCGCACTTTCCAGCCACATGAGGCGGTCGCCCATACCAGCCCCTTTGGTGGCATCACCCCTTTTTGCGTGTATGATTGGATAGTGAAAAATATTCCAGTGGCGCTTTTGATTTACCCACAGAATGGTTGAATTGCTTGTTTCTATGAACTGAGTTCACCAATAATGTGAAGGATGCCAGTCTTTTCATCCTATTGTAGATTGCTTAGATCTCGATATGCCAAAAGTAATCACATGAAATATACAGTAAAAGCCAGTGTGATGTGTTTGGCTACAACTAGTCTGACTACACGTCCTCATATAACATATCAAGGATGCACCATCTTACCAGATGAACCATTCGACTTACCCATGCAGTGTGGGAAGAAAGAAGTATTGGGACTGCGTATCCAAGCAATTGATGCCATGGACTCCTTCGTACAACCTTGTAAGCGAAAAAGAAGATGCAGTGTGCCTGTACAAAGAACTAGCGTAAGTTCAGTTACCTGCTTCTCGGAATTTTAGTTAGCCACTTATTGCAAAATTGTTCAATTATGTTTCTTGGCTTAATTTAGTTTGCTACTGATTACATAATGGCACAGCTTGTTAATCATATTGTAGACTGCGCCTATCTATGTGTTTGATACATACTATTAAGAATTACCTGTTTGCCTTAACTTAAATATCTACTTGTTTGTTTAACTGCTTTGCTGCTGCAACAACGGGTTACAATGATGTTAATAACTACTTTTCAGCATCCAATTGAAACTCTTTAATTCCTTGTTTGTTTAACTGGTTTGCTCTTATAACTCCCAGTTGAGATGTTTTGCTAACTTCAACTTTTCTGAATCCAATCGGAACTTTAATGGCAAAACAGGTTAGCCCAAGATCAAAGAGCGAGGTCCCCATGGACGTTGCATCATCCCACAGAAGTGGCACTGGCCCAATCGTCCATTATGAATTGCCAACTGCTGATGCTCTAGAGGCTAAACTAGTGGTAGAGAGAGATTCTGATTCTGCACTTAGAGATGAAGTTGATATGTTGAGGAAGGAAACAACACATTCACAAGCAGTACTCAATACAACCATTAAATATTTGGTGGATTTCAAAACGAAGCAAGCTGAGACTGGTCAGATTGTTAAGGTCCTGAAGGAAAAAAGGAAATTAAATTCCTGCTTGGTAAATCATAGGTGAAATGTTCTTTCCATAGTTGAATAACCTTTGTGTTGTCTGTTCATTTAATCAATCAAACCATTTGTTTTAGAGATCATGTAATAATTGTTTTTTTTTTGGTTTGTAATTTTATTTGAGCACAAGTCTGTATTAATTGATAAGACTCGGGGACATTTCATCTGGATTGCTGTGCCAGACCTACAAATATGCCAATCGGGCTGAATGTGTATTCAACAATAGTAGTAGTATAGATGGACCATAAGTGGCATGCATCAGAAAATGCCAAGATGTTGGCTAAAAAAAGGATGCTGTTGTAGCCAAAAAAAGTACAGCGGCCTCGCTTATGTATGTTAGTTGATATTATTGATCCATATACTCTATAAGTGTTTATATGTCTATTAGTTCTGTATATTCTTGGTTGATTGACTCGGTATTTGAATCTTGATACATCGCTTGTGTACATATCTAAATGGGAGTACACATTAGGCCGCGTGTGACATTTGAGTTGGACATGAAGTGTTCCAAATATTCGAATTCACCTTAAAATGGATTCTAGTTTCTGAATTTGAGTATCGGCATTTGTAACCATATTCATATGACAGTGGAATACATCTTTGTCGTCCTTTTGAAGATATATAAAAACACATAGAATGATTTATAAAGATTCATATAGGAATAAAAAATGGATTCGAATTTAGTTGCCAGGGTAAACATGGATGCTTATTGTCCCAAAATTCGAAAGAAGCAGCAAAATGTCCACTCCCACGTCGGCTGCCCGAAGCCAAGTGTTTGGGAGATGGAAATTACTGTCTACCCATTACACAGACAATCCATCGGCCCGATTTCCACTGCTCTAAATAGGGGTAGGTTAGTAACTTCAATTAGACGTGACACGACCGCCTCTGAGCCCATTCCGACACGGTGGGCGTCGGTGTCAAAACCGGCGGATCTCGGGTAGGGGTTCCCGAACTGTGCGTCTAGGCGGATGGTAGCAGGAGACAAGGGACACGATGTTTTACCCAGGTTCGGGCCCTCCTGATGGAGGTAAAACCCTACGTCCTGCTTGATTTATTCTTGATGATATGGGTATTACAAGAGTTGATCTACCACGAGATCGGAGAGGCTAAACCCTAGAAGCTAGCCTATGGTATGATTGTTGTTGTCCTATGGACTAAAACCCTCCGGTTTATATAGACACCGGAGGGGGCTAGGGTTACACAAGGTCGGTTACAAAGGAGGAGATATCCATATCCGTACTTCCTAGCTTGCCTTCCACGCCAAGTAGAGTCCTATTTGGACACGGGACGAAGTCTTCAATCTTGTATCTTCATAGTCCAACAGTCCGGCCAAAGGATAGAGTCCGGTAGTCCGGAGACCCCCTAATCCCGGACTCCCTCAGTAGCCCCTGAACTAGGCTTCAATGACGATGAGTCCGACGCGCAGTGTTGTCTTCGGCATTGCAAGGCGGGTTCCTCCTCCGAACACATCACAGAAGAGTTTGAATACCAGGATAGTGCCCGACCTTGCAAAATAAATTCCACATACCACCGTAGAGAGAATAATATTTCCACAAATCTTAATCTGCTGACACGCTTTGGCAACATGACATCAGGCCATGGCTCGGTGATTATTCGAACCGTTTTTCTTCAACCAGCTCCACACATAACGCGAGGCGGTTTCTTGACACGTCTTGTCAAAGCAGAGATCGTGTTCCCCTAATTATGGGATTCTCATCAATACGGTCGTGGGTAACCCAATTGTGCCTAGGACTCCTAGATTTTAGGCAAGCCCCAAACGGCCACTAGGAGGACGCTTGATATTCACCCTCTTTATAAAGGGACAAGGCTTTTACTTTTTTCCCTCCCGTGATCAATCGAATCCTTCCCCCGCCTCGAGTTATAACACCCAAAGCCTAGGTCAGGTGCTTTGGACCTTCAATCATGTCTGGATCTAGCCTTCAAGGATGGTGGATGCCCTCCTCCGTTATGGAAGAGGATATCAAGAAGTTGAGGGAGGCCAGATACCTGACCGCCGAGGTTTCACATCGTCTGCCTGCCCGAGGGCAGGTCGTCCCTACTCCCGAACCCAACGAGAACATTGTGTTCATCTCCCACTTCCTCCGAGGTCTAGGCCTCACTCTGGATACCTTCGTTAGGGGTTTGATGTTCTATTACGGGCTAGATTTCCATGATCTAGCCCCAGACTCCTTTCTCCACATCTCGGCATTTATTGTCGTATGTGAGGCCTTCCTTCGCATTACCCCTCACTTCGGCCTATGGCTCAAAACCTTTGACGTGAAGCTGAAGATGGTCGAGGGGCAGCATGTAGCGTGCGGAGGTGCATTAATAAGCAAGATCGCTGGAGCTCCATGGCCAAAGGGTTCCTTTCCAGAGGTGTCCGGATTATGGCAACGGGAGTGGTTTTACATCACAGCTCCCATAAGTGCCAAGTGGGTTGCTGCCCCTGCTTTCCGCTCGGGCCCTCCAGCACAACTGATGTCATGGATTAGCAGAGGGCTGAGCTGGGGTCCAGCCAAGGACGTGCCTATACTGCAGAACCGCATTCAAGATCTCTTCAAAGGAGATTTCAGTCTGGTTACGGTGGTGCAAGTCATGCCGGTTCGTCGAGTCCAGCCTTGCAAACATCGGCCCCTCCGCATGTGGGAGTTCAACCCAGAAGGATCGCGCACTATTCAGAATTTCCTCGGCCTGATGCACAAGGAAATGTAAAAATCATTCTTCGGACCCCAAATAGAGTGTCCGGATACTACCGAGGACGTGGGCCTGAGCAGCAACCGCACCGTCGACCAAGTAAGTAACCCTCTAGCCGAACACACCGTCTTTCATTTATCATGATGTCATTCTGAGAAATCGCTCTTTGACCAGGACTGGCTAACAAAGGCAAAGATGATTCGGTGTTTGGCCCCCCTTCCTAAGGGTTTGGACAATCCGGTACTGGAAAAGATGCTCGAGCTAGCACCTTGCCCAGAGCCCTCAAAGGAAGATAAAGGGGGAATAATGAGGGCAAAAGCGGGCCCCCATCGCTACCAATTCCAAACGAGGGAATGAGCGCCTCCGTGAAGGAGGATAACCAAGGGGAGGAATCTGACATTCTCTCACCCCGGGGAAGGAAGAGGACTACCTCTGAAGATCCGGAAACCAAGGTTTCCAAACGGGAGAAGAAATCTCCACCAGAGGGTCCTGCCTTGGAGGGTGCTCTTGCCGCACAAATTCCGCGCAGAGATCAGCCCTCTAACGAGCTGTAAGTAATCAAAAAGTACTTTAATAGTGAAGGTATACTACCTTACCTCTGAGGAAAATAACCGAAGCATTTATCTTGCAGTTCGGATCTTAGCCTTTCTCAGCAGAGCTCGTCTTTGGGGGATCTTCTTCCGGAGATGATGGAGAGCGAAACACCTCCCCCGGACTCCCCCGCTCAAGAAGCGGGTGACCTTGAAGTGTCGTCACGGAGGGCCTCGCCGGATCAGGTGAGGCCAGAAGATAATCCTATGGTCGCCCGAAGTCCCCAGTGTCCGGCTCTTGAAGAGAGCAACCAAAAGAATCTGGCACCGTCTGGTATGCGGTCGGACGCACTAAGGGATCTGCTAGAGCGAGCAACTATCTCAGAAGAACACCGTACATTGATGGGTACGGTGATTGAAAGGATTTCTCCCGTCGAAAGCGGATTGCATGAATCCTTTATGAGTCTACTGACGGGTTTTGAGGTACATAAAATGATGTACATTTGTGATAGTACCGCACATTTTTTGGTGTGCCCTGTGTAGATAGTAGCCCCTGAGACTCTGGTTGTCATCGAGAATGGCGGCAAGCAGATGATCGTAGTCCCAGGTAATAACCAGACCGCCTTCAGGTGCAGGTGGTTGAAGCTCCGGTGGCTAGCCGGACTTATGGGTTTACCGAACTAAAGTGACAACTAGATGCGGCGGATGCCGGCATCGAGCTTGTTAACAAGCGGCTCAACGAGGCACTGGGTAGGTGATTTTTCTAGTGAATGTCACATAGTAAGAGTAGCGCGATGCCAGTATCTTTAATATGTTGTGACTGCAGATGGAGCTGCCACCGTGGAGACCCTTCGGGCGAAGCTTGCCCGAGCCAAGAAGCAAGCAAGGAGTAATAATGCGGCTGCTTTGAAGGCGGCCGAAGAGTTAAGAGCCGAGAAGGCCGCGCATAGCGAGACCAAAGAAAAAATGGCCAAGGTGACTGTAAAGTTGAAAGACACTGCCGACCGCTGCCAGCTTCTTGAAGAAGAAAACCGGGCGAAGGCGATGGACCTGGAAAAGGCCACGATGGCGACCAAAGACACCCGCTCTGCAATGAGAGCGAGGAAGGAAGAGCTGCATGAAGCCGGGGATATTGTGGCTTGAAAGCCTTTTATGTTGCGGAGGAAGTTCGGAGATCTGCAGTATGCCCCTCTGGATCGGCTGTGGAGTTCAGCAGACACATATCTGGACTTGGCGGCGAGCGCTGTCGATGCGGCCGAATACTTCCGAGATCAGACGGATCATGAAGTGGACAAGCTGTTCTGGTCACAATTCAACGTTGCAGAGCGTCCGCTCCCATTGACTGATTAGCTTGCCGAATGGGCCGAACTCAATAGATTGTCCAGACTCGTCATGCGGTCCGTCGTAGATCATCTGTGGCCAGAAAGGCCGAAGCCAAACAGCTATTTCAGCTTGGTGCAGTAGTTCCTTGGTGCGGTGCCGCGTATTAATGCGATGAAGAGGTCGGCATGCATAGAAGGCTCACGGATGGCCCTTGCCCGTGTCAAAGCATACTGGGCGGAGATGGATGCCACTACTGTTGCGGCACAGGGTTCGGCCATAGGCCGAGTGGCTGCCGAGCACTATTTCGAAGAAGTTCTCGAGGGTGCTCATTTGATAGAGGCCCAGTGCTCGAAGAATATTATGTTTGAGTGACATGTATTCCCATTGTAAAAACAATGTTTATGAAATTTATTAAGGCTGTATTTATACTTTTGCCTGAAAGTAATATGATGCCTCCTGTGCGACCGTTTATGTATATATTTATATAACCTGAAAGATTGCAGTCGTCGGCTTCAACCCCCACGCATATAATGCGGAGGTGTTCGCAGAAGACGCGTGTTCAAACTTAATCCAATGTCTTGGTCCTATTAAGGAGGTGATAGCGCAGCGAATGAGGCAACCAGACTATAATACTTTAACACTTTCACTTAGCCATAGGAGTTTGACGGTGGGGCTACTATATAGCCCCTGGTGGCTCCGCACTCTCCCGAATTCGGGGTGCGTACGTGTCTGGCCAGGAAATGACCCTTCGTTAAGGCGGAGGAATTCTAACATTCCGATAGGTCATCGAGTGGTTGACCAGTCTCACGCTATATCATGACAGTCAGTTTTCGGCTTTCTCTACTGAGGTGCTCGTCCGGATGAACCGGGGCACAATCGTAGTAGTTCTCCTTGTGCCGCCTTAGACGATAGAGCGGAACATAAGGCAGCAAAACACAGGAGCCGGGTAAACCCCACATTTGACCAAATACATGATTCGGAGCTGATGCATATAAGGCCAAACTCGCGACGCCGAACACTCCCTAAGGTATTCAGTCTTTATGGTATAAACCGGGCCTAAACAGTGCCCTTTGTAAGAAGCCCAAGGTGTCCAGGTACGTGCATTATTCTGACGTGGCCACATGCCAAGACGTCAGCATCCTTCTCAATAGTACTGAGAATCCGAGGGATGTGTATCAACAAGAGACAGTAAGAAAGGTCTACGAAGGGTCTTAATCTAAAAAGAATCCTTGGAACGGGTCCCTGCTGCACGTCTGTGCATGTGTCTCTATTGGGTCGTATCCTGGATGGGTGTAGCACGATGGTCATCTGTATGAATTACATATAGCTACGTCGGACTCGTCTAACCGTGTTAGTAGTCTTGACGACCTATCGAATGCTTTAGTTGGTGAGGCCGTTTTAGTGTGCGGCTGCCAAGGCAGCCGCACTCTCTTCGGCGCGCAGGGATCGCTCAATATTTCCATTTACTTCAGTGATGCCACATGGACCGGGCATCTTAAGCGTGAGGGAAGTGTAATGCGGTATTGCATTAAAGCGAGTGAAAGCTTCGCCTCCAAGTAGTGCTTGATAGCCACTTTGGAACGAAGCAATGTGGAAGGTTAAATTTTCACTATGGAAGTTATCAGGGAAGCCGAATATAACCTCTAGTGGTAGGGAGCCCGTGCAATGAGCCCCTGGGCCTGGCGTTACTCCTCTAAGGTTAGTATTACCGCGGCAAATTTTCGTTGGGTCTATCCCCATTGTGCGGATTGTGTCCTGATATATCAGGTTTAAGCTGTTGCCGCCGTCCATCAGGACTCGTGTGAAGTGTATCCATCAATTATTGGATCTAATACCAAGGCAGCCCATCCTGCGCTCCGGATACTTGCTGAGTAATCCTGATGGTCGAAGGTGATTGGTTGAGACGGCCAGTGGCAGAACTCCGCGGTGATAGGCCCTTGGGCATGTTTATCTGGGAGTGCCACTTTGCTTCTCCCCTTTATCATGTGTAACACATTTACTGTTTTGAATTCTGGTGGAAATTTCTTTTGTTCCCCAGTGTTTTGCTTGCGATGCTCTTCCTCGTCTTCGCTTGGTGTATCCTGCCCCTTATGTTCGGCGTTGAGCTTGCCGGACTGCTTGAAGACCCAACATTCTCTGTCGGTATGATTTGCAGGTTTATCGGGGGTGCTATGGATCTGACATATTTGGTCCAGAATTTTGTTTAAGCTGGACAGTTCATCTCTGGCACCTTTAGAGGGTGGCTTTTGCTGACCTGGCCGAGAGCTTTTGAATCCGGCGTTTACCGCCGTGCTCTTCGGGTTGTCTTCTTTATTCTGGTGCTTATTTTTGCTGCGTCGGGATTTCCTGTTTCCATCCCTGTCTTTCGATGTATTTGGGTCGCTGGTGCTGCATCGGGCTAACCAGTTGTCCTCGCCCGTGCAAAAGGGGGTCATGAGGATTGTTATAGCTGCCATTGTTCGCGGTTTTTCTTGGCCGAGGTGTCTAGCAAGCCATTCGTCACGAATGTTGTGTTTGAAAGCCGCCAAGGCTTCGATGTCCGGACAGTCGACTATTTGGTTCTTTTTAGTAAGAAACCTGTTCCAAAGCTTTCGGGCTGACTGTCCGGGCTGTTGAGTTATATGACTCAAATCGTCTACATCCGGTGGTCGGACATAAGTCCCTTGAAAATTTGCCCGAAAGGCGTCTTCGAGCTCTTCCCAACTTCCGATGGAGTTTTCAGGGAGGCTTTTAAGCCAGTGCCGAGATGGCCCTTTGAGCTTGAGGGGTAAATACTTGATGGCGTGGAGATCGTCTCCTCGAGCCATATGGATATGGAGGCTATAGTCCTCAATCCAGACCCCAGGGTCTGTTGTTCTGTCGTACGCCTCTATGTTTACGGGTTTGAATCCCTCTAGAAAGTCATGGTCCATCACCTCATTGGTGAAACATAGGGGGTGTGCGGCACCCCTGTATTTGGGTGTGCCGTGGTGTTCGGATATTTGTTGTGTTGCATTGCTTGCAAGAGCATGCTTTCTTGGCCCATAGATAGATCTGGTTGGGCCATCTCTTTGATGCGAGTCCTCGTGTGAATCACGTGTTGGCTTGTGTGCGGCGCCGTGTGCCGCTCTATGTTGGCCGTGAGGTCATCTATCTGACCGGATGGCTGCTTTGGTTTTTGATTGGGGCGCTCTAAAGCCTCCTCGTCAAATTCGGGCAGTAGCTTTCGCTTCAGGTAGCTCTTTGTGTGGCGACTGCCGCCATATTTATCTACGATGTTGAGTACTTTGCTCCATCTGATTCTGAGTGCATCTTCCGTAGTCTTCAGCTTCCGCTTCTGCTTTTTCAAGCTACGCGCAGTGGCGACGAGCCTTTTATGGAGGTTCTTCTGCTCCAGGAACTTGTCCGGCGTGAGGTCATCCGGACTGTTATCTTCGCTGGGGACGGGTTGTTCGGTTTGATTATCCAAATTGCCTTGTTCGGACGGTTGCTCGATGCCATGTTCGTCGTCTGCCGGCTCGCCCTACTCTGTGGCTGGGTCTGTATGACCGTTGTTTCTATCGAGGCGGGGTTTGGAGCGGCGCTTGCGCCGCCGCTTTGACTGCTTTTCGAGGGAACGATCCTTCGCTGCGTCCTCCCGTTCCTCGTCGTTGTTTCCTTTGGGTGTGTCTACCATATATACATCGTGAGATGAGGTGGTTGTCCAGTGCCCTGTAGGCGCTGGTTCCTGTTCGTCTCCTACATCGTCGTCCATACCGTCGATGTCTTCGGAGTCGAAGTCGAGCATGTCAGTTAAGTCATCGACAGTGGCTACTAAGTGGGTGGTGGGTGGGCGGCGAATTTCTTCGTCATCCGCATCCCAATCCTGTCGGACATAGTTCGGCCAGGACTCTCCTGACAAGGAGAGAGACCTTAATGAAGTCAGTATGTCGCTGAAGGGCGAGTGCTGAAAGATATCCGCGGAGGTGAACTCCATGATTGGCGCCCAGTCAGATTTGATAGGCACGGGCGCAGGTGGTTCGGAGTCCGTGGTCGGGGAAGGATCCGGCAGTTTGGTAACACGGCTCTCGTGAAGGGTAAGTTCGATATTCGGCTCGATCGCCACCGAGGATACGACCTCTGTGACGGGGTCTATCGACCCGTCCATGGATGGCGCAACTTGCTCCGAATTGAGGCTCGGAGCGGCTGCCGGTGCGATCTCCTGAATACGGTCCGATGGTAGAGCTAAATCGTACTCATCGTGACTGCGTGGCGCACAAGGCAGGGGCTCGAATCTGTCGAAGATCAAGTCTCCGCGGATATCGGCCGTGTAATTTAAGCTTCCAAACCTGACCTGATGGCCAGGGGCGTAGCTTTCGATCTGCTCCAGATGGCCAAGCGAGTTGGCCCGCAGTGCGAAGCCGCCGGACACAAAGATCTGTCCGGGGAGAAAAGTCTCACCTTGGACTGCATCGCTATCGACATAGAAGGAGCCATCAAGCCTAACGGCGACGACACAGAGGAACTCTCAATGAAAGCACCAATGTCGGTGTCAAAATCGGCGGATCTCGGGTAGGGGGTCCCGAACTGTGTGTCTAGGCAGATGGTAGCAGGAGACAAGGGACACGATGTTTTACCCAGGTTCGGGCCCTCTTGATGGAGGTAAAACCCTACGTCCTGCTTAATTTATTCCTGATGATATGGGTATTACAAGAGTTGATCTACCACGAGATCGTAGAGGCTAAACCCTAGAAGCTAGCCTATGGTATGATTGTTGTTGTCCTATGGACTAAAACCCTCTGGTTTATATAGACACCGGAGGAGATATCCATATCCGTACTGCCTAGCTTGCCTTCCACACCGGGTAGAGTCCTATCCGGACACGGGACGGAGTCTTCAATCTTGTATCTTCATAGTCCAACAGTCCGGCCAAAGGATAGAGTCCGGCAGTCTGGAGACCCATTAATCCCGGACTCCCTCAGTGGGCGTCAAACATGGGCGGCAAAACTCATTTGATTCAAGCTCGTCTGAAAGACCTCTATTTCTCCCTCCATTCCCCATTCATACACGGTGGGCGGCAAAACAAACTTGACTCGGCTGAAATCGATGTAGGCAAATATTTTCAATAGGGGCAGGTTTGTAACTTCACTTAGACGTGACACAACCGCCCTACCTGTCAGCCCGTTCATACACCATGGGCGCCAACCATGGGCGCCAACCACCCTCTCCTCGCCCGAAATCACTCTGGGAAAATATTGGCAAGATGCGAGATTACCGTCCTATCCCCAACCGACGAGACGTCCAAATTTTAAACAGGGGCTAAGTTCGTAACTTTCCCATATTTCAGACAGGAGCGTCCCAAAAACATGGTTCCCCATACCTCTCCCTCCATTTTCCCATTCATACACCGTCCGTGCTAGAACACCCCATCCCCACACCAGCCTCCGTCCGCCACCCCATCCATCATCGCCGTCCTCCACCACATCCATCGCCACCGTCCTCCACCATGCCGGAGTGCCTACTAAGACCGCGTCGTCCACTGCTAGGGATGAACGTTTCTCATCCACGGCGACGGACCAATAGCCTTGCATCGCGTCCTCTCGCTTCATCGGTGCCGTCGTCCTCTTTGTCGGGGCCGCTCACACGACCTTCTCTTCCACCGCAACGGGACTTATCCCCCGATGCACTCGTCTACCATCGCAGATTTGCTTCAACGCCACCAACAGCCATCGCACCCCCGATGCCTACACGGCGCCGCAAGAGAGGTGGTTCTTCATATCTCCACAACTTTTTGATCTCAACCAGAACAAAGATCTTAAGTTGGTTACTGTACTTTCTTTTCAGGTCTTAGAATTTAGTTCTTAGTTCGAAGCAAACAATGGATGCTAAATATCATTTCTCCGGTTTGCAGCTTCAAATATGTCATGGCACAGCCATAATACGATTTAATTGATCATGCTTAGGGTTTAATTTATCATGTTGGTTCTGTGGTGGTTTCTTTAATAGAAATCGGAGGGGAAACCCTCTTTTGCTAAAAAAATATGCTTAGAGTTTCACCCTTTTATGATCACTATACGATCAGAATACGTGCTTCGTGTCATAATAACACTACTCCACCCATCAAGCTAAACAAGCTTAGTTGTTCAAATATGAATCTGATATTATTAAAACAGAGTTGTTTAATTGGTCAGCTAAATGTTCCTAAATTAGTTTCGAAAATGCATGTTCGCCGCTCGGGTGTGTATCTATACAGGGTGCCCACGGTGGGCCGGCCCACCCTGGGATTTCGGGTCGTCCCAGGCCCCGATTCCCCTCTGTTCTGCTGCGCGCTTCCGATCTCTACTCGCCCCCAGCGCCTGCCTCGCCGGCGACTTGCCGTCCCCGGACAGCATGACTCTAGGAGGAGACGTCGGACTCATAGGAGGCTAGGAGCCGCTCGCCCAACAGCGTCACCGCTGCCCGGGCGCGCCGCCGTCCCTACCTTCCCAGTCCGTTCAGGGCTCAGGCGTGCAGCACCCACCAAGCCAACCCGATTTATCCTGAGATACGTCCTCAACACTCAGCAGCCACTCCTCATCACCCATTTTCTAATTGATCCATTACTCATTAGGCAGGACTGTCATTAGGGTTTGTTGTGTGCTCAGTGCTACCTACACTTAATGGTTTAGATGTATTTCGGTAATCTTTAGTACCTCTAAAGTTCACAGGGTTTTCGAAATTCCGGCCCTCGGAATATATAATCTGACTACTTTTTATGTTTTCATGAATCTCAGATTCTGAACAGCATCATAATGATTATGAGCTTGCGCGCATGAGAAGAATAAAGCAGAACAATGCCATGGTTGTCAAACTTGGCATTAAGGGACTGAAATCAAGTCTAGATGCAATGCAATGCAAACGCTCTCCACCTATATATTCATGCTCAGAATATGATCCTAACAGTGATTCTGAGCTACAGGGAGACCTAAGTCAATGTGGCTCCCTAGTGGAGGAGTCAAAGGAAGATGTCCTATCTTATTCACCCATCAAGATACTTGCTCTAACTTTCCAAGGTTACATTGCTCGCACATATCTTGCAACTAATGCTTTGCATTGCTTCTACTTTGTTGAACTGCCATTAGCTTAGTTTACACATCGTGTATGTGAATACGCCCTGCCTATCCATTCAAATATTTATACATTCAAATGATGTTCTTGTGTATCAGACGTTCAATAGGAAGAGGGCGATTGCTGATCATGGAGGAGCACAAGCAAATATTTGGAAAAGGTAGTGGCACTTGATAAATCAAATAGCCCATTAGGTGTAGTTGCAATATCACCTGACGCACAAAATACCCCAACTCTAGCAGACTCTAGCCCTACTACACTAGTCATTTCTGATGCCCCAACTCAGCATACCCCAACTGCAGCAAACAGTATAATTATGTCAGTTGACATAGAACCAGCTGTACGACGCAAAACTCCCATTCCAGCAAAGAGTACACCAAATCCAGTTGCCAAATCCTTTTTCGAACCAGAGAGAGCCCCAATTGCAGCAAATAGGACCCCTGTTCCATTTCTTCCTAGTTTAGAAGACGAAGCTTATGTTGTTGTCAGGAACTTTGTGCGCATCTTTCCTTCATGGAAAAATTATACCGCAGACACAGAACAATTTCCAGTCTTCCTCTGCAACTTACGCGTAAGTAATGTACTAATGTTATTCATGGTCATTACTGCATATGTTTCTGCTGACAGAAGACACAAGATTTCATTCTTTTAAATAGGCGAGGAGCAAACTGGATTGTGATGAGCAAGGGTTGGTTGCGCTTTTCAAGCACTCATTGACGCAGTATCGTTCCTACCTGAGGCAAGCGCATTTCGATGGCAAGCCTCTGAACGAAATTTCTGTAAAGTCTCCGGTGCTACATTTATCCGACGGTGACTGGAATAATCTTGTTACACATTTTTGTCGGCTGCAGCATGAGGTACTGTCTATGATATCACATCACAATTTGAACTACATTTCTGCATTTGCCTTAATGTCTCACTTGTACGAAACTTTTAGCAGAAGAACATTCGTTCTCAAGGGACCACAGAATCTTGCAACTATACGGCACACTGCATTGCTCTTGTGAGTACCTCTTGCCCTGTATGACCATACTTACTTTCATAGTTGTTTGATTATGTAGCATCACTGCACATGTTAGCCTAGTAATCGTCCCTTTGGCGGACATTATAAGATCCGTATGGACTCTTACATAAATTTAGAATCAACCCGATGCTTTTGAAGAGGTTTAGCTCTGCAGTCCTCTTGTAAGGACTGAACGTGGTCTATCACTGTACTTACATTAACAGCTACTCCCTCCGTCCCATAATATAAGAACGTTTTGTACAGTACACCAGTGTTCAAAACACTCTTGTGTTATGGGAAGAGGGATTGGTTCATTTTGTAGCATTCTGCAGCCTATCTCCCTCGCCCACCATTTACTAAAAAAGATCAGATCTATATTTAATCTTACCAACAAGTAGAGTACACAGACAATGCCAGTGCAGAAGTGTAGCCCATTGCTCTTGTCAGTACATTTTATCCTGTAACGCTTGTACTTCCAGGATTTGTATTTGATTATGTAGCATCAATCTGCATCTTATCTTCTTTATCCTCTATCCCTTCCAGTATTATCATATCTATAATTACTCTCTACAAAATGTAGAGTATAGGCAATGCTTATGAAGAAGATTATGTGCTGAAATTCTTGAGTTATCCTTCCCTTGACATGCAGAAGGGCATTATAAAGCCTGTGTTAACTGTTAATGTAAGTCAGTCCTTCTAAAGCCTTTATCCTCAACTGCTATTTAATTTGCTCATACTCCCTATCGTTTACTGCTGTTTAGTTTGCTGTTTCTACCAAAATGCATGTTCGTAAGAACCGTAAGTTCTAAGTTTTACTTGTAAAACCAAATTCCTTATTCATACCACGCACATTACTTAATACTCCCTATATGTATGCTTGTTTTTGTGGATCTATAATCCAGTGTGTGGTGAAGCAGCCCACGTTTGCACCTTGTCATCTCCTGTTTTATCTTACTGATGTGGCTGATGATATGAACAACATGCCATGCACATTATCCAAAATAGATACAATGATTTTCTTTGCCCTTCATCTATGCTTGTTATGTTGACATGGTAATCTAGTAGTGTGGTGAAGCTCCCCGCATAATGAACAATGCCAAATTATGCTATTGATATTTTGAACTTACTCTTTATTTTCTAATTTGAAATTGGATAGAATTGACAGAACAGTTATCATCTTTGTTTATACACGTGCAAAACCTGTCATCTCTCTGCTTTGTTTCAGGGTGATATTCCTGATGGCATGCACAAGTCTGCTGAAGGCTGTGAGACAAAACCAACATATATTGCAGCAAAGAAGGCAAAACATCTTGAAGATAGCGAGACAACCCCAAAGTCTTGTCTTGATGCAGTGTTCAAGTTACTTGAGACTAACAGTCAGACAAGCTCACAGAATTCATTGTCTGACTCAGTTCGACTTCTTCAGTCCCAAGTTCTAGCAGAAAGGCATTCTGCAACTCAACTTCGACTTGAAGTCCTATCTCTAAGAAAGATTGTGGAGAACACCAATCAGAACCTCGTCGCTAAATAGCTACACCTAGAAGCTATGTCCGACATGCTAGGTCGGTCTCACAGCCTTGCTCTGCAGCTTGCGCAGTAGTTCCCCCGCAAGGCTAACCTTTCTTGAACTGTCTTGCAAGTGGTCTCGGTTCAGTATTATTTTGTTACGCTGTAATGGTGCCCAATTTTTGTAATATGCTTCTTCGTTGCGCTTTATGATCACTGGTGGCGAACTTCGATGCCTAGTGGATGTAATACACATTAAATCCTTTATTGTATAGTGTAGGTTTATTCTTAGTTACTATGCCGTAATTTCTTTATTGTATAGAGTAGGTTAGTTCTTAATTCCTACTAGTTATTGCCATCATTCGGTATCTGAAAAAAAATCAGATGTAGTCCACCGGACCGAAACATTCGACTCTAACGAGCCAGGTTTTTAGCGGTCCTGAAACATGTCGAACAGCTCACGGGCCGGCAGCAGCCCGAAATGAACCCCGGCCCATGATTGTGCGAATCAAATCATGGGCTTTTAACAGGCCAAAATTGTCTCGGTCCTTGTTTGGCCCAATCAGATATCGGCTGCGAGAAGGCTGGATGCAAACTGGACCGTAGTTAGGCCCAACTATATGACGGGCTTTTAACAGGCCGAAATTAAGATAGGGCCGAAATGTTAAATGTGCCCTTAATAGGTCAAAACTAATATCAGGCCGAATTACTAAGTGGGCCTTTAGCAAGTGGGCCCAAAAGCATAGTGTCCAGTTGATGGGCCGAATCTGATATGGGCCATAATTGAGCCCAAAGCCTCTTAAAGGGCCGAACTTGATCTGGGCCGTAATTTGGCCCAGAACGTGGTAGGCTTTTAACGGGCCGGATCTCATATGGGCCACTATTAGGCCCGGAGCGTGGCAGGCCATTAATGGACCAGATCAAATATGGGCCGGCATTTGGCCCAAAATATGGTAGCCAGTTAGTGGGCCGGCCTACTAGGGTCCTCAAAATCTTGTGGGCCTACAGCTGGGCCGGCCCATTAATGTCGGCGAAATCTCGTGGGCCTTTAGCTGGTCTGGCCCATTATGATCCACAAGAATCTTGTGGGCCTTTACCTAGGCCGGCCCATTATGGCACACAAAAATCTTGTGGGCCTTTACATGGGCTGGCCCATTATAGCCCACAAAATCTTGTGGGCCTTTAGCTGGGCCAGCCCATTATGGTCCGCAAAATCTCATGGGCCTTTAGCTGGGCCGGCCCATTATGGTCCACAAAATCTTATGGGCCTTCAGTTGGGCCGTCCCATTTAAACTTGATGGGCCGGTCCACGTGTCAACATATCATAGGCGCCTCTCGCCCATTGGATGAGTGACACCTGTGCCAACGCGGACCTGACACGTGTCTCCTCCAGCCAATGATGATTTTACACGTGGAAAATCCCCATTGGTCGGGGCTATTAACGGGTTATCGGCTCCAAAACCCGACCCGATAGCTTAACGGCGTTCCGGTATGGTGGATGCCACGTGTCGGTCACCCTTGATGAAAGCACTTCTGTGACGCGTGATTTATCGTCATGGAAGTGAACACTTCCGTGATGATAATTTTGGTAATGTCATGGAACACTTCTACGACAGCACAGGTATGACTATCTTGATTCTGTCATAAATTTGTCATGGATGTACATGCATGACAAAAAACGCGACCTACTATGATAAACACGTATCATCACGGAAGTGTATTTTTTTGTAGTGAGCGTCCTATCGTCCACCTCTTGCATGTAGTAGTCCTTGTGGACGATTTGCGCGTAGACATGGGTGATTATGTCGATGGCGTCTTGCTGCGCCAGGCGCTGCGCGGCGAGCGCGACCTCGAGGTGGACATTCTCCGGCGCGATGGCGGGCAGTCACAGGGCCACCAGTGTGTCGAAGAGGTTGTCACCATAGCGGCCGTTGAGGGTGGCAGACATCGCAGAGCCTGGGTGCGTGGGTTGGAGGCGTACGTCAAGGTCGCCTGCGAGCTTCTTGATGATGGTTTTAGCTTGTCGAGGAAGTCGTCGAGGACCTTGTTGAACAAGGAGACGAAGCTGTCGTCCAAGCGGCCCCTCGCCCTGGCGGCCTCAAGCACTACCTGGAGACGTTCCTTGGTGCCGAGCTGCTGGCCGGCGTCATGGACCATCTGGCACAGCCGGCTGATGCTCGCGCTCATCACCTCCGTGGGTCTAGCTTCTAGTCAACTGATCTTGCGATTGGAGTGATAACTCTTGCCCTTGGGTGCGTAAGTGCATAGGATTTCGTAGATTGGACTGGCAGGAGCCTTTATATGATAAGTGCAGACTGTGTTGAATTCACGTGCGTGTTGGCCATCTACTCCTCACCCCTCTACTGCTCCTGCCTTTGGCTGTATGATAGGTTGGCCATCCACCCATTGGGCCCACGTGTCATACACCCAAAGGCAGGCGCAGTAAGTCAATGAAGTTGTGTCCCCCTCCGTGCCGGTGCAGTATTGTCATCTCACCGGACCTCTAGTTGGGGCCAAATGAGAGAACTTTGATGTTTACTGGTTTATTGGGCCCCTTTGCATTTTGTGCCAAGTTTTGACGTTTGATTTAACTAATAAAATGTTAATGCATGTAACCAAAAATGTTGTGTAAGTCACCTTACGAAAACCAAATAATCCCAAAACACTTAGGCATGGTACATTAACTCCCTCCTCGTTTCTTATTTTGTGACATATCAACCAATGAAAGATGTGGTCCGTGCATGGTTTCAATGACTTGAGACTACCAAACATCACATGCGATGGTTGGTTCATTGCATACCATAGTGAAGTGACAAGACCCTACGCCGGAGATGACACCTGAGTATAGGCGCCGTGTTCGGCATAGCATAGTCAGCCTCACCGCCTATAGTTACATCATGGATGTAGACCTAGCCTGCTTACAACTAGTCGTGTTTAACATAATTTCCCGTGCGTAGATGCTTGTGCATTGCACGGAACACCAAGATTGGGGGGTGGACGGCGCCGGCAGCGGCCATCGCGCCAGATTTTTCCATGGCCTTCTAGATGTGGTGGGGAGGAGATAAGGCTAATTGTGAGAGACATGGACTTGTTTGTAAATAGGGAACAAGTGCAGGCATCTTTTTGCAAAACTGGAGAAGTTCGGTTTGTATGCGTCAGATCTAGATCCGACGGCTATTGGTGAAAGATGGCAAGCACAACATCATGACCAACTCAGGACCTGTTTGATTCGCAGGATTTTGAAAACGCAGGAATAGGACACGGCAATATTACAAGTTTCAAACTGATATTACAAATGTTAGGAGTAATGCTGCACCTATGAAGAGGGAATTACTAGGAAGTTTACATAAGAACTTCTATTACTTTAGGTGGATGCAACATTATCATACAAACTAAAATCCACTGCCCTGACAAGTCACTAATGGGCAAATAAGTTTTCGAGTCTATCGCCACTTGATGTTTCAAAAACAAATTCAGCTTCTGCGGAGACTTTGTCATTTAGGCTTAGACGCTTGCGGTGATCAGCACGCCATTCATTGTTGCGCCAGAGAATGCCAAACCTCATTACCTTGAGCACACTTGCCTCTAGAACAAAGAACCTGGCCAATTTAATCTCTGATGGGCTGCCTCGATAGTCGATCAAATCAATTTCTGTAAGAAGGAGATCAAGGCATTCGATGAGATTGTTATAGTGCAACACATTTTTCACTTTCGGGCCTTTTTTATCTGCAAAAGAAGAGAACAAATTAGAGCAGCTGGTTGTATAAGATTGTCGTGTCATCAAGATGTAGCAATATCATTCACTCATACGATAGGGTTGGCTGGCTAGTGATATTTTCTCTCTCCCTCTCTCTCTCTTTGTTTCTCTTTCCTCTCAGTTACCTAGGAGTACGTGAAGATCTTGGGCATTTGTTGCCTTCCACTATGTGGCCGATGCCATATTTGGCAAAAGTATGCCACATAATACGCATCGATGTCAAATCAAAAGATTTTGGCACCGCTCTCGCAATGTGAGAGAGTTGGCACCGCTGTGCACACATACCCACATGTATAAACAAATCAATCAAACCAACTACACCAGCCTCTCACTCTCCCAAACAAGTGTTTTTTATTTCCTCAGTCCTCTCTCTCCCTCCCACGCAAGTGTTTTTTTCATTGCGCGAGTTAATTTAGCACCGGAGCAAAGTAGGTGATCCAGATTGGGGCACCAGGTGAGCAATGGAGAGGCATCGATGCCAAATGCATCACAAGTGAATTTGGCACGTGTTTTGGCCTACATAGTGGAGGGCCGTTATAGCCCACTTTTGTACTACCTCTTATTTAGTATAATATTTTGACCATAGATTTACTTAAGAAAATGTCAATGCATGTCACTAAAAATTACAACATTTGAAATTATGTTCAAATACGAATCCAACAATATAGTTCTTAGTGACATGCATTAACATTTTGTCAGTTAAATCTATGGTCAAATTTTGATACTACAAAATAGGAAGAGTAAACCAGGATGGAGGTAGTACTTGCTCTTAGGGTAACCATAGAGTAACTGGAGTAGTCTAAGTTACTTTCCACTATGACTAGCCTAGGCTACTATAGTAGTACAACAAAAAACGTTGCAGGTGATCATGTGAGAAAAAAATACTAAAAACATTTCTTTCGGTGCAGTGCGTAGATGCAGTTTTGAACACTACACTTGTCACGTAATTTGGGAAAATTACGAAAAAATTCAGCTACGTTGTGATTACCGTTTATTAATAGGAAAGAAGTTTCACCTTGATGAGTAGCTTCTCCGTGCACGGAAAGCATGTAAGGAATCCAACAACTTGATCCAGATTGGGGCCGATAGATTTTATTGCCAAGATCTTCACTGTGCGCATAGACTGGGTCAAGCTTGTGGGAATCATTTTCTGGAAGACGGTCGTAAATACATCAAGAAGAAATTTAAAAATGTGAATTTCAAGAAGACGGAGAAGAATATGAGTGTTGTACCTAAAAGATTACGGATCCAATAGAGTTCGGAGAATTTGGCAGACAAGTACACCACCGCTGTCAGTTTCAGCGCATCAATGACCCTGATTTTTGTTGGACCTTCTAGATCCGATACAAGCAATCTCTCAAGGAATGGCGCATTCTCAATGACCATAACGTGGAATAGCTAGAATGATCTCTTCCCAATTTATGTCTTGTTGCGGGACCAAGAAGACACATAAATCCATCGGAGATTCATCGAGGCGATGTGGAGGCTAATGAACCCGTGGATCTACTCAAGACGAAGGTACTCGAGCGCAGTACAACTGCGGAAAAGGTGCTCCATAGCCTTCTTCGAGATGACAACGTCGAAGAGGTCGAGCTGCTTGAGTTGAGGGAGAAGAAGGGCGGGCGCAGCATTAATCTGGCAAAGATAGCAGGAGCTGAAGCTGGCGCGGCGCAGCGTTGGCGCGAGGTGGAGCGCGGACGGCGGCAGAGAGCGACATCGTCCAGCTTCAAAGCTGAGCTCCTCGAGATGATCTAGGGCGGGGGATAAGAACCACTCGTCGAACTTGGGTTGGACCACTATTCAAGATATCTTCCGATATTCTGATAAATCGGCCGATTTATCGCTTACCGTTGTTTGACCGATAAGATAAATCGGCCGATAAATCGGACAATATGCCCATAAACTGGCCGATTTACCCCTTATCATGGGTCGACTGATAAGTTCCCGATAAGCGATATCCCCAACATTGGGTTGGACCTTACAGTAGGTACTGAACATGCAGATGTCAAGGCGTCTGGCTGGCCCAGGGTGCGATGAAAGAATCTTGGATACTGCGGCCATGTGTTTGCAATCCCTATCGCAGAGGCAGCTATCGGCGTGTGGTTGAGGGGGACGTGGCGCCAGAGGGGGCGCCACCGCCGAGAGAGCAGGGCGGTCCGCATGGCAGATTTGGTGGAGAGGAGGCCGATGATGACGAGCAGCATGTCGTTGGGGACGCTCCTGATGAAGTCCAGGCTCGCTGGATTTGGTTTTCGCTCGAGCCGCCTCCGCTTGTTGGCTGCCTTGCCGTCCATCTCAACCGGCGGCGACGTCGTTGTACACGTGCGCTGGTGTGTGTTGTCTGCTGGGTGTGCACGAGTGCGTCCTTCTCTGCATGCCGCCGCGTAGTGGAGAATTGTGCGCGAGCACATCCTTCACGCGGAAGAAGTGTGTCCTCGATGCGCCCTCAATTTACATGTAGTGTGAACATATGTTTCATGCTGCATCTGACAATATTGATTTCATATTGTGAATGTTTATATTTTTTAATATAAAGTTAGTCAAACTCTACAAAGCTTGACTTTGACCAAACCTTATATGCGGACTAAAAAGAAACGGAGGGACTACTAGCATGCGGGGTGCTCTCCCGAGTGGTTTCAACTTTGTTTACATCACCGCGTGTCAGATGGGCCTCTAGTTTACTTATTTTCACCCACTGCCACATGGGCCAGCACACGAAGGTACAGAACACGAATTTACAAGGCAGCATGTGGATTGGTTGACCGGTTAACTAAACAATATACAGAGCTATACACTGACACAGTGACTGTATAATCCATCGGTATAGAGTGTTCGAGTGAGAGGGGAGGCCTGTGAGAGATAGCAGAGAGAGAAAGAGCTACTCCCTCCATTCGATAATGTAGTTCCAACATTTTTTTAAAAGTCAAACTTTTGAAACTTTGACCAAGTTTATAAAGAAATTACTTATATCTATAATACCAAAGATAAATGATAGTATGAAGTAAGTACATGTTGTGATGAATCTAATAATCGTTCCAGATGTAAATGTTTTTCTCCACATATACCTGGTCAAACTTTTCTGAGGTTTGACTTTTCAAAACATCCATATGCTTATGGACGTGAGAGTCCCTAACTAGAGAGAGAGAGAGAGAGAGAGATAGAGAGAGAAATAGAAAGAGTGAGTGAAAAAAGTGTGTGCGTGTGTGAAAGAGAGATGAATAACACTCGATAAAAGTCGAAAAAAACATGTGTGTCTTATGCAAACATATCACACATGCATCTTCGACAACGGAAGCAAGGTGAGGAGATAGTGTGTGGTTGTTCGCAACCGAGAGAGCAAGACCCCTAGCACGTGGCCAAGAGGGGTCTGACAAACAAGGGAGAGAGGTCGAGAGAGACGTATGGAGAAAATGAAGACATGGGGAGGAGAGAGTGTATGTTTGTCATAGAGAGATCCCCTGGAGATCATGATGGGACTACATGGGTGGGAGATCGAGTGACAAGGTGTGTGCGCGATAGAAGATACCCGAGAGATATCGAGATAGACGTACGGATGGAAGGAGACAATACTTGTGTTCCTGATGGCTAGTGAGAGATAATCATACTTAGGGGGAGTGCTTGCGCCTATGATGGAGTGAGGGATTATGGTACTTGTTAGGGGGGTGCGTGTCACATAGAGAGAGAACAAGGGCGAAGAATGTTGGTTGGGTCTATATGTATAGCGCGAGCGAGACATGTGTATGTGTGAACCAGAGAGATATAAAGTTTGAGAGAGATTGAGGAGCCTCGATAAGGATGAGTGGTGCGTCAGATAGCTGAGAGGGGGAAAGAGATATTCCATCCGCTCGATAATGCAGTGCATGTAAAAATTTTAGAAGTCAAACTTTGGAAACTTTGACCAGGTTTACGCAAATGTTATTTATATCTACAATACCAAAGATACATCATACGAAACTACATCTCATGGTGAATCTAATAGTATATGTTTGCCGTTCTAGATGTAATTGTTTTTCTCCACGTACATGGTCAAACTTTGTGATGTTTGACTTTTCAATAAATCAATATGCTATGGACCGAGGAGAGTGCCTAAGTCGAGAGAGATCAAGTGCGTGTGAAGGAGAATGAGTAAGTGTGCAAAAAGAGTATGTGTGTGAAAGAGAAAGTGACAACAAACGATAAATTAGAGAGAGTGTGTGTTTTTTCGTTTCTTAGGCGAACATCTCACGCATGCATCTCCGAGATAGAAAAGCGAGGCAAGGAGATACACGAAGATAACTAGTGTGGAATTGTTCGCAACGGAGAGAGACACCCCTATAGCACATGTCCAATAGAGGTCTGTCCAACAAGGAACAAAGGTCGAGAGGGACACATGGAGAACATGGACGCATGGGGAGGGCTAGAGGGTGTGTTTGTGATAGAGAGATCCCCTCGAGATCATGAGGGGACTATATTGGTGGGAGATCGAGGGAGGTGCGTGCGCGATAGAAAGATGCCCCGAGAGAAATCGAGATAGACCATGCACATCTTTGTGATGGAGACTAAGATTAGCTAGTCATATACATATAGGGGGGACTGCATGTGCATACAATTGAGTGAGAGACCATCATACTTGGCTAGCTAGGCATGAGATTGTGTGTGTGCGCGTGTGAGATGGAGAGATAACGAGGGAGAGAGCTAGAGTTTTAGATGGGCCTATCGAGTGTGAGAGAGAGGGGGAGAGCTCCGAGACGACAGAGTGGTGCGTGAGAGAGTTACGGGCAACAAGCTAAGGAATTTGTGTGTGTACAATGAGTGCACCCAAGAAATCTAGCTTGGACTAGAGAATCATACATAGTGTGCGAGAGAGACCCATAGATGGAGTATATATGCATGCAAACTAGAAAGACCCCCCACACACACACAAGAGAGAGAGAGAGAGATGGAGAGAAAGCGAGAGGGGCCAACAAGGTTTGTGTGTTGGATGCGTGCAACATAATTGAAGATTGTCAGCGAGAGAGAGAGAGCAGGAGTCCGGGAGAGGGGGAGGTCACGTTTTATGCATCAAAGACTGATATAAACCATGTTTCGATATAAACTTGCATTCAAATATTTAAATTGGATAACATGTTGACTGCAATCCACACATGAACGGATATATGAGTATATCAAACAAGTTCATTAATTTGACTTTCATAATGTTCATGGAGTGCTGTAATACTGTACAACATGCTACTCGATTAAGGTGTTCAATTTTGGATTTAATTCACTACTTTGACCTGGTGAACGAGCTATTTCATTGAATCGAGATATTTCATTTTGGGTTTGATTCCCGTTTTTGAGTGGGTCAACTACTTATCATGTACTAAATCGCTAGCAACGAGCATGTAAAAACACATTACTCCCGAGCATCATCTCTCCATCTAAAAAAGAAGTGGCAAGCTAATATTTCAAAATTTGATTCGAATTGACTTGGTAAGGTAGACGTGGATGCTCGTTCTCCCAAATTTTGAACGAACCATTAAACATCCTCTGTTCGGTGGAATTCGCCCGAGCAAATAAATGGCAGACGCGAAATTACCGTCCTATGTGGGACACACATCAATTGGCTCGTTGTACATCGAGGGTAGGTTTGTAACTTCATCCAAGCGCGCCTTCTCCTCGGCCAAAATTACATGTGACGAATAATTCATAAACCATGGTCGGCAAAACACACTCTCCTCACCCGAAATAGATCGCGCCCACTATTTCAAAACACGCTCTCCTCGCCCGAAATAGATCGCGCCCACTATATTCAAAAACACGCCCTCCTCGCCCGAAATCGCTCCCGCCCACTATTTGGGGAGAAGCAGAGTTATTCTACTATCCCCGACCCTCAGTACACAGACCCGAGCCGAGAAACCTAAAGGCAGGGGTAGAACTGTAACTCCCCCTCTCATTTCAGACAAATGCGTCGGTAAAACATGGTTCCACTCCCCACCCCATTCATACCTCATGGGTGCGAAATCACCTTCTCCCCGGAAGCTCCCTTCTCCCGAGCCGCGAAACCTCAACCCCTCCTCCATGGCGCCCCCACCGCACCAATTTCACAACTTCCCTCCTCCCTAATGCAGGAGACACAGTCCATTTGCCGTCATGCGCTGGGCCGTGTGCCTCTTACTCCGTGCTGCTGGAGCTGCCTCGACGATGGCTGCGTGAACTGTACCAGAGCCGATTCACCCCCGCCGTTGTTCACGGCGCCGGAGCGGCTCCAACTTCGGATTCGTCCAGAGTCCCGGCGCTGCTTCCCCGCAGCCGTCGACCGTCACGACATCGCTGTTTCCCTACCGCTGGTGGCCACCGCAACCGTGCCGGCCTCACCGACTCGGCAGCTGGACCTGCCTACTTCACCATGCCGCTAGATAGGTCGCACCCTCATATCAAATCACTTTATTTAGGCGTCAGTTGTCTGAATTTTTATTCTGGGCCAATTGATTCCCAATGGGAAGCAGCACCCCTCGAGGCGGCGGAGCTCCTAGGCTGCCGGTTGGCTGGTGTCTAACGTAAGGGTGCGGGGCCGCAAGTTCACCACGGAAGGAGTGCTTAGATGGCTATCTTAGAGTTGTGTGGGTTAAAGGTACTACCGTCGCCGGATTTGGATGACGGGGAGTCTTTGTGGATTGGCCTGGGGGCGGCGCAACCATGACAGTGCGGTGGGGCGGGGAGCGGGGTTTTGGCCGGGGCCACGGACGGCGGAGGCAGGCTGCTCTGCCGTTGGTCGCTGGCTCTTCGGGGAAGATTCCTAACAGTGTCAGCCGAGAGGCACAGGACGGCCATCAAGCCATCCGGCGTAGATCGGACAGTACCAAAATAAAATAAAATCATGTGACCCAATTTAGTCTTCAGTCAAAAGACGTGTGACCACTCTTGTACCTTGCTATTGATCTCTTAGTGTATTTCTTCAAATCAAAGAGATGTGTCGTTCTCAACATTATGCATTATTTGCATCTTCAGCCACACCGTCTTCCAACTCACCGCAGCTGCTCCAACAAGGGAAGCATACACCATAAGGGAGCTATTGTCCCCACTCAACAATTCCCTGCATCAAATGTGCATGCCCGACATGGACAACCACAACAACTGCAGTGCCATCGACAAGTCAGCACATGATGCTCACTGCTATGGATGGCGACCAGATAGGTTGTACCCTCATCTTACTTGTGTGCAACATTTATGGCTTTGTTATTCATCTAAGCATGGAAAATAGATTATCACATTTCACCGTATATTCATGTTGATCTCTTACGTGTCTTGTTCAGGAGTTAACGATGTTCCATAGTTCATCTAAGATACTTGTTCTTTAGGTAACGTTGTTCCATAGTTATCATCCATCAGCCAATGCTATCCCATAGGCTGGTGATTATAGTATTATACCACTTCTAGTATTACCTATGTTGTTCTTTAATACTTTTGTGTGCCATCTAGTTAATCTCGAGTACAAACGATACTTATTCTGTAGCTTCCATCTGTGTTCTCCTTTAGTTTTTGAGACCTGTTGCTGCTAGTTAACCCCAGTCCTACTATTTACGTCATCTCCTACAGGCACTCATTACATAAATCTAACTACTAGTTGTCTTCCATGCATGTCAGATATAATTGCACACACTGATATATCCACAAGAACCTCACGGAGCAATGTAAAGGCCAATAAACTTGATGTCAATGATACCCAATATGATGGAACATGTAAAGGAAGTTCTTCAGAAGACTTGCAGAAAGATGTTAAATCCTCTTCACCCCACAAGGTCCTTGCTCTAACTTGGCCCGTGATATGGGTACAACATGCATATAATGTCCTGGAGTGTATCTACTCTGTTGCAATGCCATGTGCTTAGCATGCTGATCATGCATGTAAATATGTCATGCCTTCCTATTTTTTAGTACCTATTCCTTTCATGATAACATGTTTTCAAATTCAAATAATATCATTCTACTCTATCGCAATGCCATCTGCTTAATTTGGACATCATGCTTTTGAATATCTTATGCATTGTTATTCATCAGTATGTACTTCATCTGTCTACCGTACCTTTTTTTACATTGAAGTGCTATTCTAGTGCTCTATTGCAATGCCTTCTTAGTTTCCCAATCATACACGTGTATGTTGCCTTAGTTTTTTCTGTGTGTATTCCGCTAGCATACAGTTTTACATTCAACTAGTGTTTTTTTACTGTGTTGTCCTATCGTATCCCTAGCTCTTACACCATACTCCCTCCGTCCGGATTACATGTTGCCGAAATGGATAAAAAAGGATGTATCTAGAACTGAAATACGCCTAGATCCATCCATTTTTCCGGATGGAGGGAATACATGTCAATATGTCATGCCTTTCTATTCTTCAGTACCTATTCCATCTCTCTATTGTAGCATGTTTTATAATTGAAGCACCATTCTTCTATACAAGGCATGCAAGGGGAAGACGACTATGTTAGAATCTGAAGGGTTACAAACCAGGTATTTCCAAAAGATCCAAACGTCAGGAGATAATAAACCAACTCCAGTTTTTATAGATACTGCTCCAACACAGAGAAACCCAACTCCTAGTGATAATAAGCAGATTCCAGTGGCCAAAGAACTACTCCGCTCCAGTCCAGCAAAAATATGTCAACTCCAATCTAAGAATCGTGTGCGTATCCTTGCATCATGAAATTTTATAGCATGCTGATCATATTTTATACATGTTTATTACACATCTCTCTTTTAGAAAATAAGCTTAACAGATAGAAGAATTTCTGCACTGGTATCGTCGGTGAGGAAAGATTCTTGCGGGAATTCTCTGTGCTCCAATGCAGATGTAAGTACCCGTTGTATATCACTATATTTTTACATCAGCATGTATTTTGTTAATAGGCGTGAATCCAACCTTTATCTGATCTAAATTTAGTTGTAGCATTAAAGGCCATAATGTTGATTTTTGTAAGGAAAACTGCCTGGTAGTGTTGCATCCTGAGCTGCATGAGTGTACTATCTCATATCAGTGGGTTTGATTACTTTGGTTCTGCAGTGGGTTTTTAGTGTTTTTTTACTGTGTTGTCCAGTCGTATCCCTAGCTCTTACATCATACTCCCTCCGTTCGGATTACATGTCGTAGAAATGGATAAAACTGGATGTATCTAGAACTGCAATACGCCTAGACCCATCCATTTATTTCCGTATGGAGGGAATACATGTCAATATGTCATGCCTTTCTATTCTTCGGTACCTATTCCATCTCTGTTGTAGCATGTTTTACAATTGAAGCACCATTCTTATATATAAGGCATGCAAGGGGAAGACGACTATGTTAGAATCTGAAGGGTTACAAACCAGGTCTTTGCAAAAGATCCAAACGCCAGGAGATAATAAACCAACTCCATTTTTCATAGATACTGCTCCAGCACACAGAAACCCAACTCCCACTGATAATAAGCAGATTCCAGTGGCCAAAGAACTAGTTCGCTCCAGTCTAGCAAAAGAATGTCAACCCACTCTAAGAAGTGTGTGCGTATCCTCGCGTCATGAAATTTTATAGCATTCGGATCATATTTTCTGCATGTTTCTTACCCATCTCTCTTTTAGAAAATATGGTTAAATTATATAAGACTTCCTTCATTGGGATTGTATTTGAGGAAAATATCTTGCGGGAATTCTCTGTGCTCCAATGCTGATGTAAGTACCTGTTGTATATCACTATATTTTTACATCAGCATGTATTTTGTTAATCGGCGTGAATCCAACCTTTATCTGGTCTAAAATTAGTTGTAGCAAAATGTTAAAGGCGCCAATGTTGATTTTTGTAAAGAAAACCGCCTGGTAGTTTTGCATACTGAGTTGCATGAGTGTACTATCTCATATCATGCACATTATTTAATTGTAGTGCTGCTCTAGTTGCACATTCATTCATCGTGTGAATGTTGCTTTCGTATTACCTTACCTGGCTGATGATAGTTGTGCCATATTGTGTTAATTTGGTGTTGGCTAGTTGCCCAAATGTTTGTTCTGCCAATGTTGCTTTCCTATTATCTGACTTGGCCAATGATAGCAATGCTAGTGTCTTAATTTGGTGCAGGCTGTTGAAGATAAGAAGGCAAACTCTAAAAAGAGCAAGGCAACCCCATTATTTATTTCCAATAAATCTAGGCCAGGTAATATGGCAACAACTCATGATTAATCTATTTGGTTCCTCTCCTAATTTATGTTATGATGCAGTGGTCGGACCACTCTCCACTATCAATAATACAAGCCTGCCAAAATCGCCGTCTAAATTTGTTCAGTATCCTTTGTCTCGAGTGCAACGGAAAAAATGTATGTTTGTGAACCAATTAATGGCTGAAGGAATGATGGAAATGGTGGAGGAATCAGAGTTGCAAAGTCATGCGACACAACAACTGATCAATGTTTTCAGAGACAGTGTAGCAAAGCAGCAAGAACTTTCCCACATGCTTATGGGCATCATCCTTGCTGAGGTTGCAGATTGTGACGTTGTAGATCGTTAGGTTCGGTTCATTTATTTACACTAGCATCAATCTTTGATTTCCCAGTGGATGTAATTTCCTGTAATATATGCTGGATGTGCGACGTTTTTCCCTCTATGTCATACCTTTGCTTGATTGGTTTTGGTCCTGTGCATAATTGCTCATCGTAATGGGCTCAAATTATCTAATTTGGCCTAAAGACATGTACGGACTTTAGTGGGCCCATTAAGTTAATGGGCCGTTACCAGGCCAAAAGTTAATGGTCGGCCCTCTTAACTCTTGGGTCGTTAACAGGCCGACATCGAAGCGGGCAATAGGTGGGCCCAATTGATTTCACGGGCCGTTAGGAGGCTGTTACTAAGTTCAGGCTACATATGGCACAACTATAATGTGGGCCTTTAGCAGGCCGAAAGATACAGTGGGCTTGTACTGGACCACGAAGAGCATGGGCCGCTAAGAGGCCGAAAGTCAGGTCGTATTGTAAATGGCCCAACTGTGTTGTGGGCCTTTAGCAGGCCGAAAGGGAAACCAGGCTGGTATTGGACCATGAAGGGCATGGGCCGTTAAAAGGCAAAGACTCAGGTCCGACTACAAATGGCCCAACAGATATATGGGCCATCAACAAGCTAAAAGACACACCGGGCCAGAAATTGGCCCAACACTTAAATGGGTTGCTAAAAGGCCGAAACTCAGGTCCGACTACAAATCGCCCAACTGATTTATGAGCCGTCAATAGGCTGAAAGACACACTGGGCCGGAAATTAGCTCGACATTTAAATGGGTCGCTAAAAGGCCGAAAGATGTACATCGTGAAAAATTTCCCATCCACTGAATGGGCCGTTAACTGGCCGAAATCTCATCGGGCTGATATTGAGCCCAAATATATAGCGGGCTGTCAACAGGCTCAAACTGACGATGGGCTGCAATGGTGTCAAATCTTTAACGGGCCGTTGACGGGCCGAATTGGCACATCTCGTATGGGCCGTGGGCTTAAATGGACCTGAAACAAGTAGGCCTTATATGGGCCGGCCTGCTAATTTTTACTGGGCTGGCCTTTTTCACCGGAATGGGCCACTGTTGGGCCGTGCCACGTGTCAACCCATCTGTCCCAATGGTGAGGCAACACGTGTTTCCTCCGGCCAATGATGATTTTACACGTGGAAAATCCCCATTCGTCCGGGCTGTTAACGGGTTATCGGATCCAAAACCAGACCCGATAGCTTAACGACATTCCGTTACGGTGGATGCCACGTGTCGGTCACCCTTGACAAAAGCACTTCTGCGATGCGCGATTTATCGTCATGGAAGTGGACACTTCTGTGATGATAATTTTGGTAATGTCATGGAACACTTCTACGACAGCACAGGTATGACTATCTTGATTCTGTCATAAAATCGTCATGAATGTACATGCATGACAAAAAACGCGACCTACTGTGAAAAACACGTATCATCACGGAAGTGTATTTTTTTGTAGTGATTAACAGAATCCTTGACATCATGGGTCAACCGATAAAAGATCTTTGTGGAATATGTAGGAACCAATATGGGCATCCAGGTCCTGCTATTGGTTATTGACCAGAGAGGTGTCTCGGTCATGACTACATGATTCCCGAACCCGCAGGGTTGCACGCTTAACGTTTGTTGATGCTAGAGTAGTATTGAGATATTTGATGATTGGTAACCGAATGTTGTTCAGAGTCCCAGATGACATCCCGGACATCAAGAGGACTCTCAGAATGGTCGAGGGGTAAATATTTATATATGGGAAGTCATATTTTTGGTTCCGGAAAAAGGTCGGTTTTTTCGGTATTGTACCGGGAAACTTCCAGAAGGTTCCGGAGGATTCCGGAGGGGTCCGAAAGTCCACAAGTGGGTCCATCATATCCCAAGGGCTGGCACGGGCTGAGGGGAGGCACCCTGGCCTTATTAGGCCAGGCACACCAAGTCCTCAAAACTCATGCGGCTAGTGAAGGAAAAAGGAGGTCTAGTAGGAATAGGATTGGACTTGGAGTCCAAGTCCTCTCCCCCTTGGTGCCAACTCCTATTAGGAGTAGGGCTGGACTCCCAGCCCTCCCACGCATATAAATATAGGGGATGGGGCGCAGCAATGCACCCAAGACATTGGCCTTGGCTACTGCCCCATCTTTCCCTCTCGACATAGTTCTCGTCCACAGTTTTTTGCTTAGCGAAGCACTGTCGTTGCTCCACCACCAACATCACCGCCATGTCATCGTGCTGGTTGTGATACCATACTTCTCCGCCTTCTCTTGATTGATCAAGGAGAAGGAGACTTCATCGAGCCACACTTGTGCTAAACTCGGAGGAGTCGTCCATTCGGCACTAGATCGGTTGGAGCGTGATCGGATCGCGAAGATTACGACTACATCAACCGCGTTATATACTCTTCTGCTTTTGGTCTATGAGGGCACGTAGACACACTCTCCCCTCTCATTGCTATGCTTCTACTAGATAGATCTTGGGTGTTCGTAGGAATTTTTTATTTTCATGCTTCGTTCCCCCATCAACCACTACGACAGAGACCGATGTATTCAAGGTACAAATGCATGATATTTTCTGTATGAGAAACTTGGTTTTCTTATCATACTACCTAGGCATCAAAGTACGCAAGAGGTGGCAATAACACACTCTGCCAGGGAAGCTACACCGATAAAATTCTCGAGACCACAAGAATGAGTGACTGTAATCCGGTGCACATGCCGATGGAAACATGGTAGAAACTTAGCAAGCACAAAAGCGGAGGCACGATCGACTCCACCCATTACCACATCATCATCGGGGGCTTGCGGTACCTGGTGAACTCACACGCTGACATCCCATACATGGTGGGGATCATGAGATGGTTCATGGAGGCACCAGGAGAGCAACACTGGGCACCAATAAAGCAAATCTTGTGGTACATGCACGGGAGGATCGGCTGAGAGTGTGTCTACCGCACCGGATCATCAGAACCGACATTGATCAGCCACAAGAACAACAATCACACCGGCGACATTGATGAGCGCAAGCGCACATCGAGGACGTTGTTATTCCTCATCTCGAATGTTATGCCTGGGTTTTGTAGAAGTGAAAGATAGTCACGCTTTCTTCGAGTGAAACTGAGTAGATGGAAGCTGTGGCAGCTGCTTCTTAGGGACTCTATCACAGCCGCGCCCTCGCCAATATCAAGGGGACTGAAGCAGCAAAGTTCAGGCTTCATGGGGATAACAAATCGACAATAGCTCTCTAGAAGAACCCTTTGTACCTTGAGCAGAACAAGCACATTGACATGTGGTACCATTTCATCATAGAGTGCATCAAGATAAAAAGCTGGACATTGACCATGTGGGAACCGATTTTCAGTTGGCTGAAATGCTCACCAAAGGGCTCGGGCACGTCAAGTTCATGGAAATGATACAGATGCTCGGGGTCGAAGAGGTGAAGCTAATGCAGCAGACTTAGTGATGCAGAGCATCCTACGTACATCACCATGGGCATTCCATCATCATGAAAAACATGAGGCGGACAATGGATGTGCCTTAGAAATCGAGGTTACCTCTTTCCTCTTCGAGCTCCCTTTGGATTCATGCGAGAAATGGCTTCTACCTCAAGTGGGGACTTTGGGCATGACTAGGTATCATGGAGAAGACCATGAAGAAGCAAGGAGGGATCTCCAAGTACACATGGAGCCAAAAGGAGAATGAGGGACTCCAAGACGAGAAGAACTAGAGGCACCCTGGACACCTCGGGTGCCCGGACAGCTGGCCAACAGGATAGGCAAGGTCTCATACCACCCTAGGTGCCCGCACCCCCGGGTGCCCAGTCCCCCACCTGGCGCTACCCAAGGTGCCCGGACTTCACCAACAGGTGCCCGGTTTCCTCTTCCCTCGACCCCCAGGTGCCCAGACCCCTCCAGCCATGCTTGTGTGCATTAGGGGCAAATGACCCATGTACCCACATTTTACTCCCAAATGTTCCGTAGACTATAAATAGACCTTCCCCTTCCTCTAGCTAGGGTTAGAAAGTACATGATATGATCTAGTAGAGCTTTGCTCCTATCTACCCTCTCCCACGGAGATCAAGACCTCCTAGGAGATGATCCCCACTGGATATCAAGACCCCATCTAGGGAAGGATCTATCTAGATCATCAAGACCTCATATCCTCTTGGATTTGGGATGAACTCTACCTTATATCTGTGTTCCCTTTGCTGTTCATGTGACTTTGTGGATCTTGCGTGGATTTGGGTATAGTGGATGTGTGATTGGACTTGTTCTTGAGTGTTTCTCTTTTGATTTCTACGTGTTCTTACCCTTCTTCGTGTTCTTCATAGAACCCCCCTCCAATTCATAAAAGACCACCATTTAGGGTCTCCACCCTACAACATCTTGTATCATAGCCATGATTGACACGAATTTGGAGTCCTTCCCCCTTGTTTTCTAGCCTAATTTTGTTGCCTTTTGTCCCAATTCAAAAATCCCCACTAAAAATAGCCATACCATTTTTTTGCATTTTGTTGGTTCTTGTGAGTATTGTTGATTTTGATCCGTGGATCTAGTGTTTGGCAAGTGGATCTACCTCCCTTGGCATTTCCTAGCTCCAATTTTTCCGTTTACCCATCCAATTTGGAGCTTGAAATCAAGTTCTTCCGCCCCTAGTTCGAGATGTGAAAATTTCACCCAAAATCGAGTCTTCTTGGCCTACGCCGGGTACCCGCACCCCTTTCCCCCGGGCACCCGGACCTCGATGGACATTTTCGCCAAAGTCTCTGACAACCCCGGCACCTGGACCCCAGGCCAAATTTTTCACCCAACTCCCTAACCACCTCGGGCGGCCGCACCCTCTTACCCTCAGGTGCCCGCACCCCCCTAGTTCAGCCCACCTCCGAAAATCACTTTGGCCATAACTAATTCATCTGGAGTCCAATTTCCGCGTTCTTTAGCTCGTTTTGTAGCTATTGACATCCTACATCCCAAAGAAAATACTAACACCATCGTTTGACTTCGTATTTTTTTGGAATTTTGGCATCTTTGCCTAGGCCCTCCACCATATCATCTGCAATACCACCACAGCTTTCCGCAACCAAATCCATTTTCTTTTCCATTGCATTTGTGGTTGTTTGAGTTGCAATTTGAGTCTCCTAAGGTGTTTCGGCTACTTAGGGCAGTTACTTCATCATCAACCATTGGACGATTGTATCGTTCCATCGACAAATCAACAACCCAGCTTCTACATCGACGACGGCCATCCGTCCTTTGAGACCATCTTTAACCGGAAGGAAGGTCGGTGACCCCCGACTTTGTAAAAGGTTCAGTGTGAGGAAGGTATACATTCCATTATAAACTTTTTGTTCCTTGCCATTACACGTTGATAGCCCTACCATCTTTGCAATTACCTACATACCTCTCGTGACTAGCTATTCGAGTATTGCCAGGCTTCGCAAAAACTTTAGCATCTTAGTGATAAGATATCATATTGTTGCATCATTTGATACATCATATAGTTACTTGCTCATGTGCATATCTTGTGATACTTGTCTCATGTATGTGGTTGAGGCTCAATAAGCATAGTAGAAAGAAGAAAAAGAGAGAAAAATATATTAAAAAGCTTCTAAGCAAAAAAAAGATCAACGCTTATAAGCAAAGAGCGGAGCATGAAAAGAGATACTTGCGCATGTGGATACATGGAATAGGAAACGTCTTGCTTGCATTAATACAGGATTGGTGCCAAGGGGTGAATCATGCACAAATGTGCAATAAGCTACCGTCACTCCTTGTGTTTGTGCAACACGAGCCTAGTCTTCATTAGGCAATTTTGTCTTGCTCAACCCTAGAGTTGCGCAGGGCCCATTATCCCATCGTGTGTGTTTGTTTATTGCCCTCCTCTATATTTGTGATCACTTGCTTTGCATTTTGAGTCCTTTGGATTAGTTTCAACATTTACAATATCTTGGACTTCAATTTTCTTGAATTTTGTGCCTCTTGTCCTAATCAAGCCACTCGATAAGATTTACTTTGTAGGTGTGAGTGAACAAGTTCGGTACCAATTCCACTATTCTCCCATTTCACACTGAGTTACACGGGATACACCCTCAACTTTTGGAAAAGGTATCTTGGCATTGTTTATCTAGTTTCCTACTCACATTCGCCTGAGTCTTGTGATGGATAGGTGAAGCGCATCTACTTCGGTCTACGACCACGACGACGGGTTCGATGCCACGAAAAACTTCATCGCGCCGAGATGGATGATCAAATGGAGGAGCTCAAAGCCATCATAAACAACCGCAAGAGGTCTTCATCATCTTCAAGGAGACGCTCAAGTGCACATGCTTCCGAGTTACCATCTTCGGCAAGGTCACATCGGCATGGACACCGTCACCGATAAGAACATGATGGTCAAGTGCTGAACAACAACCATCACTCTATGACTTAACCATCCACCTTGACATCTTCACCAATCGACTTCAAGGCATCTTTGCCTTCCGATATGTGGCATCTTCGCCGACAAGCACCTCAAGATTACACTCAAAAGAAGCTCCCCAAGCTCACGTCCGCGACTTGCATGAGCTACTATGACCTCGACCATGAGATTCCTTTCTATGGGACTCAAGACCTTGAGGAGTATCTTGAGTGAGAGCGCAAGACAGATGCCTACCTCAAGCTACATCAAGTCCCCTCCTAAGATTAAGTGAAGTGCGCCACAAGTAACTTTCACAACTACGTGTCGACATGGTTGCTTCACACACCTTCGAAGAACTTCTACATGAGTTGGCCCAAGACGAAGAGAGCTATGCAGCGAGAGTTCGTGTCTTCCACCTACATGGAATATCTTTTATGCCAATTGGAGAACACAATCCAAGGATCGAAGTCCATCGAAGAGTACATAATGGAGATGAAGGAAGTCTTGTGACGAGCCGGTGTGGACGACCCCATTTGTATGAAGTTCCACTTTCTCGATGGGATTGAACAACGACATCGCCAAGACTATCTTCCTCAACAACTATGAGTCCCTCAACGACATGTACTTTGGTGCTCTCAAGGCAGAACAAGAACACAAGAATGCCAAGTCTACTCGACCCCGAGCACACTTCGTGATGACCACGCTCGAAGACGGCGAGCATGAGGCGAGTACCACCGACATGTCCAAGCCCGATGATCTCCAAGACGACGCTCCAAAGTTCGACCTCACCACCGCCCCTCTTTGTGGCATTGACGATGCCAAGTCTACCATGACTCTTTTTGAAGACGGCACAACGACGACTACGACTACGGAGACTCTCAAGGAACATGCTTTGGAGGCGAGCGACATGGTGGCGAGCAAGGATGATTCTTCCATCTTTGGAGGCGAGAATGATGATGTGCTATCTTCAGCCTTCGTCTGCAGCGACGGTGACAAGATGGTCGATCATGGTATTTTCCCTTCGACTAAGGAGGCGTATGGTGATGAGTTGAGTGACTTGTGCAACCAAATTGAGAGTGAGAGTGACTTCACCACTAGACCCATATATGGTGCATTGCCTCCATTCCCATGTGAGGAGAGCCACCACCACCACCACTTGAGTGATTTGAGTGTCTCCACCATATGTGACATCAGGTGCACCCACCTTGATGGAGGGAGTGAGCCACCACCAAATAGAGAGAGTGAGGTAGTTGGTAGGCCTTGTGAGGCATTTCTATTTCTAACGACTTAACCTCTACCTCTATTGTGTCTTCTCATTTTATGCTAGGTCCCATATATGATGACGTACCGATCCTTAACAACTTCGTCCTACCTTTGTACAAGACGATGGCCACGGTGAACTATGATGCACGCCATGCATGGTTCCATCACGATGATGATGTTGACCACAATTTGGTCTCTGCTACCTCACCTACACCACTTGAGTGGAATCTCCAAGGTAACAAAGGTGAAGGTGATGCTCTTGTCCCACTAGTGGGCTGATACGTCTCCAAAATATCTATAATTTTAGATTATTGCATGTTGTTATATTATCATTCTTGGATGTTTTATAATCATTTTATAGTCATTTTATATCATTTTTTTGGTACTAAGCAATTGACATAGTGCCAAATGCCAGTTGTTGTTTTCTGCCTGTTTTTTACATTGCAAGAAATCAATACCAAACGGAGTCCAAACACAGCGAAACTTTTTGTGGATTTTTTTGTACCAGAAGACATCCAGTGGGCTGGAGAAGCGCTTGGGGTGCTCCAAGGGGAGCACAACCAACCAGGGCGTGCATGGGGGCCCAAGCGCGCCCAGGTGTGTTGTGCCCACCTTGGGTGCCCCTGAACCGCTTCTTTGCTCTATAAATACCCTAATATTCCAGAAACCCTAGGGGAGTCGACGAAAATCAATTCCATCCGCCCCAGAGTCTAGAACCACCAGATCCAATCTAGACACCATCATGAAGGGCTTCACCGCTTCCATTGGCACATCTTCGATGATGCGTGAGTAGTTCTTTGTAGACCTTTGGGTCCGTAGTTAGTAGCTAGATGGCTTCCTCTCTCTCGTTTGATTCTCAATACAATATTCTCTTGGAGATCCATATGATGTAACTCTTTTTCTAGTGTGTTTGTTGGATCTGATGAACTTTGAGTTTATGATCAGATCCATCTTTTTATCCATGAAAATCATTTGAGTTTCTTTGATCTCTCATATGCATGATTGCTTATAGCCTTGTATTTCTTCTCCGATTTTTGGGTTTTGTTTGGCCAACTTGATCTATTTATCTTGCAATGGGAAGAGGTGCTTTGTAGTGGGTTCAATCTTATGGTGCTTGATCCCAGTGACAGAAGGGGAACCGACAGGTATGTATCATTGCTACTAAGGATAAAACAAAGGGGTCTATTTCTACATAAATAGATCTTGTCTCCATCATGTCATCGTTCTTATTGCATTGCTCCATTTCTCCATGAACTTAATACACTAGATCCATGCTGGATAGCGGTCGATGCATGGAGTAATAGTAGTAGATGCAGGCAGGAGTCGGTCTACTAATCTTGGATGTGATGCCTATATAATGATCATTACCTAGATATCGTCGTGATTATTTGAAGTTCTATCAATTGCCCAACAGTAATTTGTGTACCCACTATTTGCTATTTTTCTCTAGAGAAGTCACTAGTGAAACCTACGGCCTCCGGGTCTCTTTCTCATATTATTTGCCTTTGCAATCTATTTTTCTTTGCTTTTATTTTCAGATCTATAAAACTCAAAAATACAAAAATAGCTTGCTGCAATTTATTCTCATTTATTTTTTCTCACGTTCCCGTGATCCAATCTATCATATTTTTATCACGTCCGTTTGCCAATTTCTAGCGCCCTTACCCGAAAGGGATTGACATTGGTCTCCTCATTGAGAGAAATACCTACCATTGTTGTGCTGCATCATCCCTTACTGTTAGGGAAAATACCGACATAGTCCTAGAAGACATCAAAAGGAATTTCTGGCGCCGTTGCCGGGGAGGATCAAGTCAAGATAGTCTCCCAGCCACATGCCAATTTCTGGCGCCGTTGCCGGGGAGACATCATCAACATCTACCAGGTTCCTAATCACAAATATCATCTCCTCACAATTTACATTATTTGCCATTTGCCTCTCGTTTTCCTCTTCCCCACTTCACAAAAATTTGCCGTATTATTCGCCCTCTTTTTCATTCACCGTTTTCTTGTCAGATCCGTTTTTGCGTGCTTTCTTGTTTGCGTAGTCATGATGCCTCAAAGAAAATATTATGATGTTCCTTACCCCAATATTTTTCTTGAAATTTAGAGAACTACTAAGGATTATATAACTACACAATTTGAGCATAATAAGTATTTTACCGAAGAACTCAAGGAGCACTCCGTTGTGCTCGATGCTATAACAAAACAACTTGATGATATTAGTAGAGAAGTTTGCAATCTCCAATCTAAGTATGCTTTTGCCGAAATTTTTCTAGGAAAAATATCCGATGCACAAGCTACCCTAGTAAATCAATGGCCGCCAGACCAATCTCATTAGAAGATAAAAATGATGAAGATCTTAAAATGATTGGTGTTTCTTCTATTGATTCCTTGTTTAGTAAAGTTAAGATTGATGATAAAGGGACTGGAGAAGAGTCAACTTTAGCTAGAAGGCATACCAATAATTCGGAGGGTGAAAATCTTGTTGAGAAAATTGATAAAAGTGGGTTTGAAGAGGTCCAAACTTTAACTTGTTATGTGCCCACTATTTTGGATTACAAAGACTTTAAGTATGATAGTTACTCTTTGATTGATTGCATTTCTTTGTTGCAATACATGATAAATTCACCCCTTGCTTATGAACAAAATAAAGATTTTACTAAACATATTGTTGATGCTATGATGAAAGCTTTAGAAGAAAAATGGGAATTAGAAGTATCAATTCCTAGAAAATTACATGATGAATGGGAACCTACTATCAAATTCAAGATAAAAAATTATGAGTATTTTGCTTTATGTGACTTGGGTGCTAGTGTTTCTACAATTCCGAAATCTTTATGTGATGTGCTTGGTCTTACCGATATTGAAGAGTGTTCTTTAAATTTGCACTTGGCGGATTCTACTATTGAAAAGCCTATGGGGAGAATTAATGATGTTCTTATTCTTGAAAATCGGAATTATGTGCCCATAGACTTTATTGTTCTTGATATTGATTGCAATCCGTCTTGTCCAATTATTCTTGGTACACCGTTTTATGCACTATCGCTGCCGTGATTGATATGAAAGAAGACAATATTAAGTTCCAATTTCCACTAGGAAGGGTATGGAGCACTTCCCTAGAACAAGAACTAGGCCACCATATGAAACAATCATGAGGGCATCCTATGGATCTCAAAATAAAGATGACAAAACTTAGATCCTTGCTTTATGCCTAGCTAAGGGCGTAAAACAATAGCGCTTGTTGGGAGGCAACCCAATGAATATAATTTATTTTTGCTTTTTGCTTTCTATTCTTGAGTGTTTGCACAATTATGCAACTGTTATGATTGTGTTTTTTGTGTTTTGTTTTGTGTTTGGTCCAAGCAAAGCCTTTAGGATCTTTTTGAGTGATAGTTGTTTGATCTTACTGAAAAACAGAAACTTTTGGGCTCACGAAAATAATTTTCATCTCTAACCAGAGTGTGATAAAATACCAATTATTTTTGCAGAAGATTGATATACAAATTTATCAGGACATCCAAATTTTTCAGGATTTTTTAGTTAAAAAGTATTCGAAATACCCATATTGCTACAAACTGTTCGGTTTTTGATAGATTCTGTTTTCTTTGCGTTGTCTGCTTGTTTCGATGATTCTATGGTTTTCTTTGATGAGTTGTTTCCATAGAAAACTTGGAATACAGTAGATACAATGCAAGAATAAAATATGAATTGGTTTGCTATAGTACTTATAGTAGTGATTTATTTTCTTATACTAACGAATCTCACGAAGGTTTTTTTGAGTTTTGTGTGATTGAAGTTTTCAAGTTTTGGGTTATCTTACGATTGATGAAGGAATAAGGAGTAAGAAGAGCCTAATCTTGGGGATGCCCATGGCATCCCAAGATATTATCGAAAGAGAATCAAGCAACTAAGGTTGGGCATGCCCCGAGAGGCATCCGCTCTTTCTTCTAACGACCATCGATATTTTACTCGAAGCAATATTTTTATTCATCGCATACTATGAGTTTTGCTTGGACCGTCTTGTAAAATATGAGTCTTTAATTGTTTTTCTTTGTGTTTTTAGTCTTGATTCCTTGCTGGACACACCTATTTGAGAGAGACAAAATTATTTATGACTTGTTAGAATTGCTCTTTATGCTTCACTTAAATTTTTGTGTGCTATGGATTTGCTCTAGTGCTTCACTTATATCTTTTTGAGCACGGTGTGCTTTAGTAATTTTTTGAAGAAATGATCTCTTGCTTCACTTAGACATATTTGAGAGTTAGTAAAATTTTCAAGAAATTCTCTCTTGCTTCACCTAAATTAATTTGAGAGAAAAAATGTTATTCTCATGATCTTCACTTATATTTGTTTAAGCTTATCAAAAGCAACACATGAAAATTAGCTCCAAAGTGATATATATCCAAGAAGGATATAATAAAAACTTTGATGAAGATCATTGGACAAAATAAACTTGATTCCTTGTAATAGTTTCAAGATGTGATGATGTGATATGTGAGTCATGTTGATGAGTAATTGTGCTTTAGTAAGAATATTGGTGTTAAGGTTTTTGATTCCCTATGAAAGCACGAAAGTCAATATTCATGCAATGAAATTACATCCTACTTGTGGTGCATTATTCGGTGTTAATTATGCTTAATGCTTGCTTATGAGATTATTTGTTTCTTGGTTGGTCGCTTCTCAATCTTTTGCTAGCCTTCATTTTGCACTAAGTATGATCACTACTTGTGTATCCAAAATCCTTTAAACCAGTTTCGCCACATGAGTCCACTATATCTACCTATATGAAGTATTCTTTTACCGTTCTAAGAAAAATTGTATGCGCCATCTCTAATATTCAAAATAAATTTCTCTTTTGTGTGCTCGTACCACTCGCGAGGCGGTAAGGGGTGGCTAATATTTTCCATGCTAGATGTGTTATTGTCACGATGAGTGTTTATTCACTTTTCATTTCACGAGAGTAAGGCAAAGGTATTAGGGACGCCTAGTTCCGAAATGAAAAATTAATTTATTGTATGTTGTCAAATAATAAATTCCTTGGAAATTGTTGGTATGGAAGGCACCCGTGGATACGGTTAACCATGGAAACTGAAAGTATGGAGGAAAAAGGAATAAACTTTAATTTCTGTTTGGGAACCGCCTATGATATATCTAGCATGGAAAGTGTTGGGAACTCTAAGTTGTCTTAGTTCGTGGGAAAAGTATGCCTCTCAAAATATTTTTATACCTCAATTTTCCCTTTGAGCTCTGTCACCTCTACAAATCCCTACTTCCCTCTACGAAGGGACTTTCTTTTACTTTACGCAATTTTTATTTTTTATCTGAGTCTCCATCTTCTCTTATAAAGCACCAACTACGGGGCACTATGATCGTACTTGAGCATTGGGTGTAGTTAATATGTGAGCGTGTTTCATGAATGGATCAATGATTGAGCATGATGGGCTACGGATAACTTATTTTAGCGTTGATATTTTGAAAAACATGGTTGCTTGTTGATATGCTTGAGTATTTAAGTCTCATGTCAAAACTACACTAATGCTTTGAATCATATAAAAGTCAAAATGCCCAAGCTACAAATAAAAGAATATGAGATGACATGTTAGGCAGCATTTGACATCAAAAATTCTGCTTTTATCATTTACCAACTCGAGGACGAGCAAGAATTAAGCCCGGGGACGCTGATACGTCTCCAATGTATCTATAATTTTTGATTGTCCCATGTTGTTATATTATCATTCTTGGATGTTTTATAATCATTTCATAGTCATTTTATATCATTTTTTGGTACTAACCTATTGACATAGTGCCAAATGCGAGTTGCTATTTTCTGCCTGTTTTTTACATCGCATGAAATCAATACCAAACAGAGTCCAAATGCAGCGGAACTTTTTGTGGATTCTTTTGGACCAGAAGACATCCACTGGGCCGGAGAAGCACCTGGAGGGGGGGGGGTGCTCCGAGGGGAGCACAACCTACCAGCGCGCACCTGGGGGCCTAGGCGCGACCAGGTGGGTTGTGCCCACCTCGGGTGCCTCCTGAACCGCCTCTTTTCTCTATATATACCCCAATATTCCAGAAACCCTAGGGGAGTCGATGAAAAGCAATTCCAGCCACCACAGAGTCTAGAACCACTAGATCCAATCTAGACACCATCACAGAGGGATTCGCCACTTCTATTGGTGCCTCTCTGATGATGTGTGAGTAGTTCTTTGTAGACCTTTAGGTCCGTAGTTAGTAGCTAGATTGCTTCCTCTCTCTCGTTTGATTCTCAATACAATGGTCTCTTGGAGATCCATATGATGTAACTCTTTTTGCCATGTGTTTGTTGGGATCGGATGAACTTTGAGTTTATGATCAGATCTATCTTTTTATCCATGGAAGTGATTTGAGTTTCTTTGATCTCTTATATGCATGATTGCTTATAGCCTCGTATTTCTTCTTCGATATTTGGGTTTTGTTTGGACAACTTGATCTATTTATCTTGCAATGGGAAGAGGTGCTTTGTAGTGGGTTCGATCTTATGGTGCTTGATCCGAGAGACAGGAGGGGAACCGACACGTATGTATCATTGCTACTAAGGATAAAACAATGGGGTCTATTTCTACATAAATAGATCTTGTCTACATCATGTCATCCTTCTTATTGCATTACTCCGTTTCTCCGTGAACTTAATACAGTAGATACATGCTGGATAGCGGTCGATGTGTGGAGTAATCATAGTAGATGCAGGCAGGAGTCGGTTTACTAATCCTGGACGTGATGCCTGTATAATGATCATTGCCTGGATATCGTCATGATTATTTGAAGTTCTATCAATTTCCCAACAGTAATTTGTTTACCCACCATTTGCCATTTTTCTCGAGAGAAGCCACTAGTGAAACCTACGACCCCAGGGTCTCTTTCTCATATTATTTGCCTTTGCGATCTATTTTCTTTTGCTTTTATTTTCAGATCTATTAAATCAAAAATACAAAAATACCCTTGCTGCAATTTATTCTCATTTATTTTATCTCGCGTTCCCGCGGTCCAATCTATCATATTTTTATCACATCCATTTGCCAATTTCTGGCGCCGTTACCCGGAAGGGATTGACAACCCCTTTAACACGTCGGGTTGAGAGTATTTTTTATTTGTGTGTAGGTGTTGTTAACGTAGTGTTGCTTGGTTCTCCTACTGGTTCGATAACCTTGGTCTCAGCACTGAGGGAAATACCTACCATTGTTGTGCTGCATCATCCCTTCCTCTTTGGGGAAATACCGACGTAGTCCTAGTAGACATCATGGACATTCTTGATATTGATTGCTTGCATGATGCCGATCCTCCTATTAACACACACCATGCTAGTATGATTTCCCCATGCGGTGATTTACCAATTTATGACGAGTTTGATGATTTCCATGTGGAGTCTATTAGTTATAATGCCATATTGCATATGATTTCTTATGATAATTCCCTAGGTCACATCTTGTTTGACAATTCGTTTGACTTGTCATATACAATGCATGAGATCAACCATATGGCATATTTGCTATCTCATCATAGTAACTATACATATGCCATTAAAGTAAACCTAATTTGCACATATGGCATAGATGACGAGCCCATGGTTATTGGCATTTCCTTTTCTTGCGGTAACATTGATATGCTCCCTTTGCATCATTTCCATCATTTGCCAAGCCATGACCACCTAGCTTCAGACATGCATTGTTTCCCATGTTGTTAATTTACTCCATATTAGGCCAACTCCACCACACGACCCCAAACGGACATCCGGTTTCGCCGGATTATGTCCCTTCGGGGTGACAATGGGTTCGCCCATGTCCGTGTTTGTCCGTTGGGTTGTGGGTGCCCCCAACGTGCGGCCGCACCCCAAATCATGTCCGGGGTGGATGTGATAAAAAACAAAAAAAGTAAATAAATGCAGTTAAAAAACTTAAAACATATTTAGGGGTCACGGCCACAAAATGGCCCAGTTTCATGGTCCACTTAAACGACCCAGTTCCATAATTTACATAAAAAATAAAAAATGCCGCCCGCGCGCTCTTAGCACGCCCGTCAATGTCGTGGACGCCGGTGTCGTCGTCGCTGACGAGGTCGACGTAGTCCGGCGGCGTCCAGAGGTCGGCCAGCGGTCTGCGGTGCACGGGGGCGGAGGGCTGGAAGGTGGCCGGTGCCTGCACCAGCTCCTCCTGAGGCGAGGCGTCCTGCTCCGGTGACCACAGCAGCGTGGGGCACCAGTCCACACCCCCTACGGCGGCCACCATCTGCACCGCCTTGCACGACCAGCTCCACCCGTGGCCCACCAGGCCCAGGTCAAAGGCGGCCACCGGCGGCTCCTCCCTCACCTCCTCCTTTGGCACCATCTCCAGCTTGGGGATGGCGACGTCGCCAGCCACAGAGAGGGTCGTCATCTCCTCGAGGCTCTCCCATTGGCGCTCATCGTGCGTGCGCATGGAGTCCTCCATGACACGCACCATGAGATGGGCCTCCTCCTCCGCTGTCATGCAAGGAGGTGGAGGTGGTGACGGAGACGGGGAAGGCGACGGCGTGGGCATGAGGCTGCGCACCAGCTTACGCCCACGCACCTCCTAACGTGGCCGCCGCGGCCCCGACACCGTGTCGGCGAAGTAGGACGCGCGCCGCACGTCGTGCTCGTCCTGAAGCCACATGTCCCACAGGACGGAGTCGGGGGCGTACCTCTTGTCGTAGTAGAGGTCGACGGGGAGGAGGCGGCAGCGGCGCTCGATCTCATCGCGCCGCGCACGGCCACTCGCCGGCACCAGCGGGATGAGGACCCGGTCCATGGAGATGTGCTAGTTGTTGGGGAGGTGCACGTTGCTCCACGGGACCGGCGTTCTCGTCTCCCAGTACCGCCAGCACACGTCCACAGCCAGGTACCGCCGGTCACGCTCGCCAGCGGCCCTAGGGGCGATTGTGAAGGCGCTAGGTGCGGGGGCTCAACTGGAGGAGCATGGTGGTGATGCGGCCTTGTCCTTCTTGACGGAGCCGCGGCGGCGTCCCGAGGAGGAGCCGGCCTCACAGTCGTGCTTCCCCTTGCGACCGTAGTTCCAAAGCCCCATGGCTGTGGCCGGCCGGCGAGGTCGAGGACGGGGAGCGGCTAGGGTTTCGAGGGTCTCGGTTTTTGAGGGGGGCAGAGAGGGGCCGGAGTGGGAAGTGTGGACGACGACCGGTCCACGGCTTCCCATATAAGAAGGACGGCGACTGTTCACTGGGCGGATGACAGGTGGGGCCACCCGCCTGTGCGCATTGATGTTGGAGGGTGGGAGATAGGTGGCAGCCTACCATGCGGCCCCGCTCGAAGCGTCCGTTCGCTGTCCGCCGCGACCCAAACCCGGCCCATGTTTGCGCTGGAAATGGGTCGGCCCAGACACAAACGGACTAGATTGGTCTGGGCCGTCACGCGCTGGGCCGCCTTGTTTGTCCCTTTTACCCCAAACGGATAGGGCTGAACAAAATGGCGTCACGCGGTGGAGTTGGCCTTATCCTTCCATTGTTGCTCATGAGAAGACTCCATAGCACTACAAAAAAATACACTTCCATGATGATACGTGTTTGTCAAAGTAGGTCACCTTTTTTGTCATGCATGTACATCCATGACGTTTTTATGACAGAATCAACATAGTCATACTTGTGCTGTCGTAGAAGTGTTCCATGACATTTCCAAAATTATCATCATGGAAGTGTCCACTTCCATGACGATAAATCGCGTGTCATTGAAGTGCTTTCATTAAGGGTGACCGACATGTGGCATCCACCGTAACGGGTCGCCGTTAAGCTACCGTGTTTCGGTTTGGATCCGATAACCAGTTAACAGCCCCGACCAATAGGGATTTTCCACGTGTAAAATTCTCATTCGCTGGATAATGCACATGTCAGCTATCGTTGGGACAGATGTCATTCCTACAATGTACGGAAGATGCCTATTGTAGGATCGAAAGTATGTCAAGAGGGGGGTGATTAGACTACTTGACCAAATAAAAATCTAGCCTTTTCCCAATTTTAAGTCTTGGCATATTTTAGCAACTTAGCACAAGTCAAGCAATCAACCTACACATGCAAGTCTAAGAGTATAGCAGCGGAATGTAAAACATTGCACATGAAGGTAAAGTGAGGAGTTTGGAGGGAGCAAACACAGTGTAGACACGGAGATTTTGGGCGTGGTTCCGATAGGTGGTGCTATCGTACATCCATGTTGATGGAGACTTCAACCCACGAAGGGTAACGACTGCGTGAGTCCACGGAGGGCTCCACCCAGGAAGGGCCCACGAACATGCAATCTTGTCTATTCCACCATGGCCATCGCCCAGGAAGGATTTGCCTCACTAGGGTAGATCTTCACGAAGTAGGCGATCTCCTTGCCTGTACAAACTCCTTGGTTCAACTCCACAATCTTGACGAAGGTTCCCAAGTGACAACTAACCAATCTAGGAGACACCACTCTCCAAAAGGTAATAGATGGTGTGTTGATGATGAACTCCTTGCTCATGTGCTTCAAATGATAGTCTCCCAACACTCAACTCTCTCTTTCACAGATTTGGATTTGGTGGAAAGATGATTTGAGTGGAAAGCAACTTGGGGAAGGATAGAGATCAAGATCCTTGTGGTTGGATTGGAATATCTTGGTCTCAACACATGAGTAGGTGGTTCTCTCTCAGAAAATGTATGGTGGAAGTGTACGCATGTTCTGATAGCTCTCTTTTTGAATGAAGAGTGGGTGGAGGTTATATATAGCCTCCATACAAAACCTAACCATTACCCACAATTTACCAAACTCGGTGGGGCCGAATAGTTAAACTCGATCAGACCGATTTAGTTCAAAATGTGAATATTAGGAATTTTGGTGGGACCGACATGTCAACTCGGTGGGACCGATTTCATTAGGGTTAGGGCATAATGTAATCTCGGTGAGACTGTTCACATAAACTCGGTAGGACCAATTTCTGTAAAAGGAAAACAGAGAGTTGGTCACGCAAACTCGGTGGGACCGAATCACTCATTTTGGTGAGACCAAAATGTTACGAAAGGGAAACTGAGAGTCTACATTACGAACTCGGTGGGGCCGATTGCTCATCTCAGTTGGACTGAAACGTTACGAAGGGAAACAAAGAGTTTGCAATCCCATCTTGGTGAGATCGAGATCCCTATCAGTGAGACCGAAATGACTTGGGTTTCTGGCAGTGGCTATGTCAAATGAACTCGGTGGCTCCGGATAGATAATTTCGGTGGGGCCGAGTTTGACTTTTGGTTTGGGACATATGTGGATATGAGTAAGTGGTTGAGGGCTTTTGGAGCATATCACTAAGCATTTTGAGCAAGCAAGCCATTAAGCAACACCTCATCCCCTTTTAATAGTATTGGCTTTTCCTATGGACTCAATGTGATCTTGGACCACTAAAATGAAAATGTAGAGTCTTGAGCTCGAGCCAATTTGTGTCCTTAGCATTTTGAGGGGTCCACATTCCTGATCCATGCCATACCAATCATTGAACTTTCTGAAATGATTATCTTGAAATAGCATTAGTTCAATGAGCTATATGTTGTTAGGAATTACCAAAACCACCCAGGGATAGTTGCACTTTCACCTATGATATGTCGACATGTGGCACAACCCAACAGTGGCCCATTTTAGGTAAAAAGGCCGGCCCAGTTAAATGCCCTCTATGTTTTTTAGACACTTGTGGGCTAGCCCGTTAACAGCCTGCCATGTTTTGGGTCAAATTGAGGCCCATACCAGATCAGGCCCGTTCACAGCCTACCGTGTTTTAGGCCAAATTACGGCCCATATCGGATCAGGTCAATTAACAGGCCACTGTTCTTTTGGGCCCATTCTAAGACATATTTGTATTTCAGCCTATTAAATGCCCGTTTACTAGTTCGGCCCGATAATAGTTTTGGCCTTTTAGCGGGTCGTGGTGCATCCGGGACGTTGTGGGCCCGATTTAACTTTAGCCGATTTAACGGCCCAAGCAGAAACTAGGCTATTTCTTGTCCGAAGTAACTTTAGGCCTCTTAATGGCCCGTAGTCTTCGTGGATAAATTTCAGCCCAACTGGCCTATCGGTCTGTTAATGGCCCGTGTAACAGTTGGGCCTAATTACAGCCCCATTGAATCCAGCCTACTTACAGCCCATCTGATAAAGGCCCGTCACACTTTTGGGCTTATGGCCCGCGTGGATACCGGCCTGCTTAAAGCCCATAATTTTATTGGGCCAAACAGGCCCGAGATATATTTTGGCCTGTTAACTGCTCGTCCTATTTGGGCCCAACATGGGCCTTAGGAAGTTTCTGCCTGTATTGGAACATGAATTTTTTGGCTCAATGCTAGCCCAATCTAGGTTTTAGCCTGTTAAATCCAATGGTATTCTCTGGCCCGGCAGGCCAGAACTTTACTCGGCCTGTTAAAGGTGGGAAACTACTATAGGTTTCGACCTACTAATGGCCCAAGATGATTATAGGACCACGTTTTGGCCCATATGAGTAAGGTCGTCCTAAAGACCGACAAAACTGAGATCCACTGAAGCTTCCGGCCTAAATTATAGCATACCGACCAAAGAATAAACCTAGACTATACAATAAAGAAATTACGGCATATTACATCCACTGGGAATCAAAGCTCGCTACCGGTGATAATAAAGCGCAACGCGACCGCAGATTACATACACTGGGCACCAAAGGTCGCAATCAGTGCATATAAACGCGCCGACAAAAGAATATACAAAACCAAGAGCACTTCAGAAAGCACTAGGCCTGGCTAGGACGGGCCCCGCAAGCTGGCGAACAAGCTGATGAGACCTTAGTTGTGTCAACGATAGATGCTCCATCCCTAGATGTATGGCACCATTGTCCGCAAGGCAGTCCTCTGAGATCTTCATTGCATCTTTGACTTCAAGTCAGAGCTGAGCTGAAGCAAGCCTTTCCGCTTTAAGTTGAGACTGAAGAAGTCAAACTGATTGAGGCAGTGACTACACAGAGGTTGTCTCACACCTACTAGTGAGTAGCTTCAACTCACTGTCTTCATCAAAACAGGACCTTGGGGTCATCTTGCTGTCCTTAAGGTGGTTTGGTTCACTATCTTCCCTAAAGTTATGCCTGACATAAGAGATACAACTCTGAAAAGAAACAAAGAGACACATAATAGGTTTCACAATTATATAAGCAAATTAATGGATCTGTTCTGCATAAGGAACATGTTTTTCCAACTACAATTTAAAACTGGTAGTTGTTGCAAACATCCAATCAGATGAAAATAGCAAAGTAAACAATAGTGGAGGAAATGATGCCTATCCAAATCTATACTAGAACAAAGTTTGAAGGCTTGAGATGGATGAACTTACATTACATGTTAACACGGGCTGGACAAAGCCCTTCTCCATGTTGATGGAAGGATAATTCAATAAATTCCCCAAAGAAAATTCTTTATAAGCGTTGCCATTATTCTACATTTTGCCAAGAGTAAATATAGATCAAATAATATTGGAAGAAACTGAGGATAATGAAGCTCAGGTGTAGACTGATGATACATAATCAAATAGCAATTAATTAAGGACAATGTTACAAGGCAAAAGGTACTCACAAGAGGAATGTAGACATCAACGTGTGTAGTGGCATTGGCTTTATTCAACATTTTGGCAAGAGTAAATGTAGATATGATAATTTGGAGAAAGTGGAGGGCAGGGCAGATAAGATGCAGAGTAATGCTAGACAATCAACTATCTCACGATGCAAGTACAGTAATACCACCACCGTCCGTTATTACTTGTCGCTCAAATGGATGTATCTAGCACTATTAAGTTATAAATACATCCAATTGATCAACAATTAATTTGGAACAGAGGGAGTACATGACAACAGGTACTTACATGAGCAATCCAAAACTTTATAACCATTGTGTTAATTTACATTTATCTAAGAGTAAATATAGATCTTATAATTTCAAGCAAAGGGAGGATAAAGAAGCGAACATTTACAGTGATGCTACATAATCAAACATCAATGAGTGTAAGTATGCTGACAAAGGGCAAGAGGTACTGGCAAGAGAAATGCAGATCCCAGTATTGTTGTGAGATCCTATGATCCTTTGAGCAAGGAGATTCATCTGAAATTAGTTTTCATACAAGAGAGAAGGTAAGGCACATGCAGAAATTTAGGAATTCAAATTTTGAATTAATATCATAGACAGTACCTGACTCCGGGCTCTCAGCAGTTCTAATAGGGGTTTGCCAGTGGAGTAGGGGTAAAGTGTGGTACCGTTGGGCATGTGTTTTCTGTGGCTGTTGATCTATGTGATTTAACATGTATCACTACCTTTTCCAAATACCTAGTTTGTACTACTTGAGGATCTGCACTCACCCTCTTCCTTTTGGAAATCTATTAGGAAGGAACAACATTTGACTGGAAAAACATAGTATGACGACACATGGAATAGGTACAGAAAAAGGGATAGGTATGGCGTATACTCATATATGATGCTTAAAGTAAGCAGATGGTGCAATAAAGTAGAATTAATGCAAGAGGTTAGATGCAAAATATGTGTGACCAATACAACCTTGCCAAGTTAGAGCAAGCACCTTGATGGGTGAATAAGATAGGCCATCCTCCACCATGCCAAGTTTGTTAGCCAGTGGATTGTTCCGTAATATTCCTCTTGTGCGCCCATTCTCATATTCATTTTGATAATGTTCAATACCTGACATGCACGAAAACATAAAAAACAAGTGAGATTATCTTTGTAATGCAGAAGTGATTCTAATCCAATACTGCCTCCCTGTAAACCCCTTTGTGTTATCTCTGCAACTTTTCTGAGAGATGCCATGCATGCTCTAATTTGGTGTGTGCATTAATATAACTAGATGATGCCCCACACAATGTTGTGGGAATGTTTGCAATATTTCAATGAGATTTTGATTATATGGAACATGAATTCTTGAAACAATAGTTTCTGAAAGTATATAAGAATTAAATGTAAATAGCATAATAAAATTGAAATTTACAAGCATGCATGTGGTAGTGGATTTTTAATATGCGGAGTTGCATGTTGAGGTGAGCCTTTTCTTATGCATGTTGAATGATGAGGTGGCATTCTTGCATGTTGAGAGAAATATCTTAGTGGGGGCTTGCTATTTAAATATAGAAGATGTGTCCTACTACTCAAAATATGAGAGCTCCAGAAGTGATGATACTTCGCAGATGACAGCTTCAACATATACTAAAGAAGAACAAGTCGACCTGACCTGACAGATTCAAAATATACTAAGGGAGAACAACTCGACCTGACCAGTCGACCACAAATGTCTCTGCTACTCTTCCCAACAAGGAACATACTTATTAAAGAAGAGAAGAGGATCATCTTAAAGAAGAGCAGAAGAGCAAGCAGATTGAAGATATTCCAAGTCTTTCTATACAATGTCGGTTGCCCACCCATGATGAACCAGAGTGCACAGAGAAATACTATTCCTTCCGGTCTCTCCATATGTGGCTCACATGCATTGTGAAACTAAAGTAGGAACATTTAGCTGACCAATTAAACATCTCTCAGTTCTATTAATATCAGCATAATATCATATTTGAATTTGTACAACTAAGCTTGTTTAGCTCGATGGGTTGAGCTGTGCTATCATGACACGAACCACGTAGGCTGATCGCCGTCATCGGAAAATGGGGAAACCGTAAGCATGATGAGTATAGTGTTAACCGTGGCAGTGGGATGGCAGATCTGAAGCTGCAAACCGTGCAAAGGGTAGTTAGCAACCAATGTTTGCTTTGAAATAACAACTAAGATTTGGTATGGACAAGAAAGTACAGTCAACAAGTGACAAAGAAATGCAATTCTGCTGTCTCTATGTGTCGCGACATGCATTTGGAAACTCAAGTGGGACCTTTAGCTAACCAACTAAATGTGTTGGTTAACTAATATCAGTATCATATCACAATCATATTTGAACAACAAATCTTTGGAATTTTGAGTGTTGTGTTGTTTAGCTTGAAGGGTGGAGTAATGCTAGTAAGACAGAAAGAACCTATGCAGATCATAGTAGAGTAGATAAAAGGGGGAAACCCTAAGCATCAAGAGTAAAATCAGGAAAGTGGAACTAGCTGGACCAGTGGGTGGTGCACATGCTTTTCGAAACGAATAGAGGAACATTTGGTGCCAATTAAACGTTCTATGTTTTAGTGATATGAGCATCATATCAGATTCGTATTTCAACACCTAAGCTTTGGAATTATGAGTGGCATGTTGTTTCGCTTGATGGGTTGAGGACTTGAGGAGTAGTGCTAGCATGACACGAAGCACCTACAATGATGGTAGTGAATATAAAGGGGGGAATAAGCTTTACGAGTATAGTGACCGTGCCATGGCGGATCTGAAGGTGCAAACCGGACAAAGCTACTTCGCAACCAATGTTTGCTTTCAACTAGCCACTACGATGTGGTACAGAGAAGAAAAGTACAGTAAACAATTTATGATCTATTTTTCGGGTGATATCAATAACTTAAGCACATATGGAAGAGTACCACCTCTCTTGCGACGCCGTGTAGGCCCCTGCTGATGTGTTGAGGCTGCTGCGGGTGTGATGGCTGTCGGCAGCAGGGAAGAAAACTTTAGACGGCAGACGGCCGGGCCGGGTGTCGACGTTCTGGGAATGGGGGTCCCTAGACTTGCCTGCCTGCGGCCCGCGGCGTGGCTCCACCAGTGGCCCTGTACGACCCATCTTCACTAGCAAATACTCAAGACCCTCGCGAGGGGCCAAGCCTCACGAGGAAAACGATGCAAGACCTCCTCGGGGGCGGCCTCACCAGGCTGGCTCACGAGGGGTAGAGAGATCAAGGCAAGGGACACCTCGCGAGGTTTGCGTGACGCAAGCCATGACGAGTGGAGCCAGGCGGGCGCCAGCATGCGCAGTGTCCTCATTTCTTCTTTGGTGCTAAAGAGGCAAGCACAAGCGAGGAATCCCGAGGCATCAGGCAAATGTTTCCATATCGGTGCAACAAGACCAAGACCAGCAGGATAGCAGGAAGGAGGTCACCGTGGAGCCCAAGATGGTGTCACCACCAGAGCCTTTGGCAGGCGAAGAATACTTTTGTCAGGATAGCTTGTACTAGCTACCCCCCTTCAAATTGGCCGTTGTGGGATCCCTTCCCACCTAACATTTGGGGAGAGGACCCGGGCCTCTATTTATAGGACTAGCCACCACCGTAGGAAAGGGAGAGGCTCATCTAGAGAGAGAGAGAGAATCCTCAACCACACAAACTCACCAAACACAAGAACACCTCTCCTCAGGAGGATGTTCTTCCCTTGTAACTGTTCATCCTCAGCCCAAGAGGCAATCTACCACACCACACTGGAGTAGGGTATTACACCACAACGGTTGCCCGAAACAGTACAAATCTTGTGTCTCGTGTTCTTTGGGTTCGTCGAGCTAGGCTGTGAAATCATGGAGTGACCGAGCTAGAGAGGGGGAGAGATCTTTGTGCGCACGCCAGTGTTCGAACCTTAAGGGTTCTGCTGGAACCAGAAATCCGACATTTGGCGCGCCAGGTAGGGGTGCGCTTAAGCTTTCCTCTTCGTTGATCCGCGCTTCACCACTCCACCAAGACCATGGCCGACGCTCGCCGGGCCCGCGCTGAGCGCCGGGCGCCCTCGCCACCCGTCTCACTCAGATAGTCCCTGTCGGCGGGCCTCCTCGTCATTCTCCGTCACCCACTCCAATGCCGCCACCGGCCCGGCGGCAAACGAGCAGCAAGCCTCTTCACCCCTCCATGCATCGTGACAGCCGCACCGCCACCCCGTCGCTGACTCCGGCCGGCTCATCGTCTCATGCTCGTTGTGCCCCCACGGACGTGCAAGCCGCGCTCTCATGGCACGCGAGCTTCTGCGCTACCGCCCGGTCGACGACCTCTATGAGAACTGGTTGGACCACATCACCGAGCTCATCAGCGCCGCAAGGGGCTATCCTGCACCATCCCTCTCACTGCCTCGCCTGCCCCCAATTGCGGGCGATGTGGCTCACAGAGCACCTCCGCCTCCTCCGCAACAAGATGGCGCCCTCGCGACGAGACGCACGGCTCATGGAGCGCCTCCGCCTCCCCCATGTCAAGACGGCATCCTCTCTCCAAGGTGTGTGGTCCCATGGCATGACCCGCCGCGCCGTGTGCCCGCGCATGAAGAAAGAAGCTACGAAGAGGTTCCCCGTCCACAAGAAAATGCTCCACCGCTCCAAGCACCGCCACATCAGGATTGCTTGCTGCGATAGGGCCATGCGCCACTTGCCGTGGCGGCGCAAAGGGAACCAAGATCAAGCTCTGCCTCCACGATGGGCCCGCTAGCCACGGCAGGCTGCCGCGCCTTCACTCCCGAGCTGTGTAGCGTCGTCTAGCTAGGCAAGTTCAAGCAAGATCTGCCTCCTCGCTACGACAGCACCCCCGACCCTGCGGATTTTTTGCAGCTCTACGAGCTGAGCATCGAGGTGGCCAACGGCGACGAAAAGGTCATGGCGAACTGGTTTCCCATGGCTCTCAAGGACGGCGCTCGCTCATGGCTCCTGAACCTGCCTCCAGGCTTGATCTCCTCCTGGGATGAGATGCGTGATCGCTTCGTGGCTAACTTCCAGGGCACTCGCGACCTCCCCCCTGCCCCGGCCGTGGGCATCAAGCAACATCCGGGGGAGACCCCGCAGAAGTACATCCAGTGCTTCAATGGTATGCGCATGTAGATCCCCAAGGTGACAGACGAGGCCATCATCTCAGCATTTTCCGACGGCGTCTGCGACATCAAGATGAAGGAGGAGCTCGCCATCCATGAGGAGTTGTGCACGACTTTGGAGCTGTTCAACTTAGCAACCAAGTGTGAAAGAGCTCAGGAGGGGTGTCTCTCTCTCCTCGAGCTCCCAGCTACGGATCCAGAGGAGAAGAAGGCCAAGGTCAAGACGTGAAGCGCACAGGGGTGGTCGTACTCGCGGCAGAACCAGACACCAACTGCGACCAAGATCTTCTCGAGTCGTCCAAGGGCATTTGTACGTTCTGCGCCTTCCACAATGTGCGCACCCACAACACCAACGATTGTCAAGAGCTCGGGGCCATTCGAGATGGAAGCTTCAGTCGACGCCACGAGCGCAATGACCAGGGCTACGGCCGAGGAGGTGGACGAGGTGGAGGATGTTGGGACGACCATGGGCCCCGCTAGGAGTGGAGAGACCAGCTTCGCAAGGATCGTTGGCAGGACCAGCCTCGTGAGGGCGCCTGGAGGGACCAGCCTCGCAAGGACCGTCCTCCAGGCAACCCTGGTATCCCTCCGTTGCCGCCGCCAAGGAGGAACGATGACCATCAACAAGACGAAGGGGCTGGGGGCTTCCAGGAGCCACGCACCATCGCCTGCATCTTGGGTGGCGCTCAGCCCGAGCCTCTCAGCGCATCTTCAAGCAGTTCTCTCGCGAAGTGAATGTAGCCCTCCCCAAGCTCGAGGCCACGCGCCCGCTCAGATGGTCCAAGTACACCATCATCTTTAGCTCGGTGGACCAGCTCAAGTGTGTGGCAACCACCGGCGTTCTCCCGATGCTCTGTTCGCCCGTCGTCAGCAATGTCCAAGTCACCAAGACCCTCATCAACGGCGGTGCAGGGATCAGTGTCCTGTCCGTCTAGATGTTCGACAGCCTTCAAGTGCCATACGATCAGCTCTAGCCCACCAAGCCTTTCTCAGGAGTGACTGACGGCTCCTTGTCACCTTGGGTCAGCGCGACAACTACCACTCCGAGCTCGTTGACTTTGACGTCGCCCACATCCGCCAGCCGTACAATGCCATCCACGGGTACCCGGCGCTAGCCAAATTCATGGTAGTCACCCACCATGGCTACAATGTCCTCAAGATCTCGGGAAGTGGTGGAATCATCACCGTCCCCTGCGAAGAAAGAGACGCGGTGTGCTCCCTTGAGCGCGCCTTCCAAGCTGCGTCAATCGAAGACCCTGACAGCGCGGGTGCGCAGTACCCTCCTGAGGCCAACCCCAAGAAGAAGAAGAAGCTACTCCGCGCTGGACCTCAAGGTAGCGGCACCTCCAGCGGCGCCACCTCAGGATCTACGTCCGCGCCTGGGGCGCCTCCCTCCTCGGGCAGGGCTCGGGGTCTCTCTTCTAGAGGGCCTCAGACCTGGCCAACGTCACGAGGGAGGCGCTCAGGCACCACGTGGAGGCGTGCTTCATGGAATGTTTCCCTTAGGAGGGCACCGGACGAGGAGTGCCCGGCGCTCCGGAGTTCATCTTCAAGACCACTCAGGAGCTTCAGTAAGCAAGAGCCATACGCGGCGACCACCGCCCACCTGGCGCTGCTCCCCACCCAGGCGAGGGTGGTGAGCTGCGTGTCTACATCGACATCCCAGGGCTCAATAGGGCCACATCTCAGGAGCGTTTCTGGCCTTCGCGTGTTGGCCGGTGTGAGGGTCCACCTCACCGCTATGTTCGCATGCCGTTCGGCCTGCCGAGCGTGGCGGTGGCCTTCCAGCGCAACCTGCGGAGAATCCTGGTAGGTCAGGAGGCTAGGCATCACACAGTCCCGGCGGAGATGGAGGCGGTCCTCAGGTGGCCACCCTAGCCTCTAGAGCATCCCGAGGCTCTAGGCCTCAACGGCTCGTGAGGAGCGACTTCTTCGCTACGCGTCTTTAGCTACCCCAATACTCCTTCGACAACCGAACCAGGTGATATTTTTCCAAGTTCATTCAGCTGGGAGCGCCCTCTAGGCTGCATCATTCCCAGGCCGCGTGGGTCAGTCCCTATGGCATGTATCCGCTTGCATCTTTAGTTCACCCTGCTAGGGGAGCCCCTCGGGCTGCATCATCCCCTGGTCGCTCGGGTCCGACCCAGTGGCATGTATCGTTCTCTCATTTACCTAAGCTAGTTTGCTTTTCATGCATAATATATCTATGGTTATCACCTACTTGATTGTCACCCACCATGGGAGCCGCGCGCCGATCATCTTTCTTATGGATCCTTCGCATAAGAAGGCTAGGCACGACATCTGTGCTCGGGGCCGTCCCTGCAGCGTCAATAAATCCAACGGCTAAGCTCTCTCTGGCGGGCCAGCCCCGTTCACGTCACCTCCTGGGGTCGTTGGTGCTTGGCCCTCTCGTGCGATAACCTTAGGAAAGTCATTCGGCATAGGTTGTCTAACCATCTCGGAGGAACGCCACAGCCATCAAGAACCAAGACAAGGCGCAACCCGCCTTGAGGTAGGGCCTCGTGAGTCCCGCGCTTGCTCACGAGTGCCCAGAGACACCTCGTCTAGCCCTACCATGCAAGCCATGTGTCAGGGTGGGGCTGTACACGTCCCGGGGGCTCTCCATAGTAGGGAGCCCCCTCCCACATACCAGTGGCAGACCAGCAATCACCATGGCGATTTGTGCCCTTCCTCGCACTAACTTGCAGGGACTTCCTGAGGACTACAGCGGGCGGTACCACGGACTCTCTCTCTCTTCTCCCATGCAATTCGCTTGCGCGTTAAAAGGGGGCTCCCGAGCATCGCGACTCAGGAGCTCTTACTGTCTCTCCAGCCCTCACCCCCTGACCTTGACCACGGCATCACGACCTGGCATACCAGCGGCGGCTGAGCTCGCTCGAGGGCCGGGACCTGAGGATTCAGAGCACATAGGAGAGCATGGAGAAGATGAGGAGGCTCATATGGTCCCAACCTAGCTACCCAAGAGTGGTCGACGCCCAAATCCGGCGCAACACAAGGAACCAGCTTCGGAATGCCAAGATAAGTCTCGTGCCTGGATCAACCCGGTGCTATGGCATGAGATCCTCACCTTTGGTTGCCCTGCTGCAGCAACATCGCCTTCCTGTCCCATCCTCAGGTAGCTGCTTGCACGCTAAAGGGGACCTCTTAAGCATCGCGCCTCAGGAGCTCTTACTAGACCTCGTGCTGCTCACCTCCTAGCCTTGACCATGGCATCGTGACCTGGCATACCAGCGACGGCTGCAGCCTGCATAGGGACCAGGACTTGTCTGCGTAGAGCACCAAGCTGCCGCGGGGTTGGAAAGGGGAGACCGAGCCTTAGCAGTTCATGCGTTCGCAAATTTTCATAATAATGACAATATGAACAAAAGACAATACAGATGCTTTACACGCCCCCGTGGGGTCCGTTTCTATTCCTCGCAGGGAACAAAAGGAAAGGAATTCCTAGGAGCTCTATCTACACGCGCCGGACGTCACTGACGCTATCATCAAAAGTGGGCCACGAGAGGCCATCGCCAACCCCATCCAGATCAGCGACGACGGCGGCCGGCCGCTGCGGCCTTGCTCCAAGCGCGGCGAGAGCTCGGGGGCACATAGCTATCGTCGCTTGTCTCCGGAATCTCAACGGGCTCAGGAGAGTCGCTGGACCACTAGGAGTCACCGCTGTCGCTGGAGGAGCTGCGGGCAAGGCCAGTAGCAGGCCGGCGTCAGCCACTGCGCCGACCTGGCAACCCCCCTCGGGGCAGCACTCCAAGCGGCGGCCTTCCTCGTTGAATACCTTGAAGAACAACATGGAGGCGTCGTCGTACTCGAAGTGGATGGCTAGGGCGCCTTCCGCGCGGCAGACTCGAGCGACCTCGCCCCATCCTCGAGTCATGAAGATCCTCCTGGAGGAGACGACTTCAACCTCCACTCCAGTCGTCGGGGCTTCACAGTCGGCGTGCTGCAGCCAAAGCTCGAGAGGGCCCCTTGGCGGCATCTCGGCAGTGAAGAATGGCGGGAAGCGAATCCAAGTGCTTGGAAGCATCGCCACCCACAGCACGAACTCGCGCGAGGAGTCCACGACATGGACCCCTAGGGCGACGACGTGTGTCACCGTGGCGCGGAGATCATGGCCCGGGCACGGGCGACGACGCTCGGCGCCCCTCCCTCTGGAGCCCTCGGCTTGGCATACAAGGGCAACGGGTACACAGGAGGCGGCCGCTCGTACCATGGCCGTGACACTACCAGCCTCATGACTATCTCGTGAAGATGGGGCCGCCTCTTCTTCGGATGGAGTAGCTCGGGCTCGTTGAGGGGAATTTTGCCCTTCTCCGCGGCCGAGAACCTCCGTATCGGCGCCATGACGGCGCCAGCAAGCAGTGGAACAAGGAAGAAGAAGGAGCGGGAGAAGCAAAGGAAGGGGTGGATTACGGGGCCTCCGCCCCACTTCCCATTTATAGCCTAGGGGAGACCAACCGCCGGCTTCCATGATCTAAGGTATTAATGATCTTTTCTGCATGCAGCAGGGACTCGTCAAGTCAGGCACATGCCGAGGCAGCGTGGGGAAGCGGAGACGCCCACGTCCAATCGATCGCCACGCGTCAAGCAATGTCGCAGGCTGTTGGGGCCCGTGGCGCTCTGCACTTTCCCTTTGGCTTCGCCTCTAAGCCAAGCCTGAGCGCGCCATGGGCCCAGGGGCTACTGTTGGCGTTCTGGGAACGGGGGTCCCCAAACTTGCCTGCCTGCGGCCCATGGCATGGCTCCACCAGCGGCCCTATACGGCCCATCTTCACTAGCAAATACTCAAGACCCTCAAGAGGGGCCAAGCCTCGCGAGGTGGACGACGCAAGACCTGCTCAGGGGCGGCCTCACTAGGCTGGCTCGCGAGGGACGGAGAGATCAAGGCAAGGGACACCTCGCGAGGTTTGCGTGACGCAAGCCTTGACGACTGGAGACAGGCGGGTGCCAGCACGCACAGTGCCTCATTTCCTCTTTGGTGCTAAAGAGGCAAGCGCAGGCGAGGAGTCCCAAGGCATCAAGCAAAGGTTTCCATATCGGGGCAACAAGACCAAGACCAGCATGACAGCAGGAAGGAGGTCATCGTGGATCCCAAGACGGTGTCACCACCAGAGCCTTTGGCAAGCGAAGACTACTTTTGTCAGGATAGCTTGTACTAGTTGTCCCCCTTCAAATTGGATGTTGTGGGATCCCTTCCCACCTAACATTTGGGGAGAGGACCCGGGCCTCTATATATAGGACTAGCCACCACCATAGGAAAGGGGCAGGCTCATCTAGAGAGAGAGAATCCTCAACCACACAAACTCACCAAACACAAGAACACCTCTCCTCGGGAGGCTGTTCTTCCCTTGTAACTATTCATCCTCAGTCCAAGAGGCAATCCACCACACCACACTGGAGTAGGGTATTACACCACAACGGTGGCCCGAACCAGTATAAGTCTTATGTCTCGTGTTCTTTGGGTTCGTTGAGCTAGGCTGTGAAATCATGGAGTGAGTGAGCTAGAGAGGGGGGAGAGATCTTTGTGCGCACCTGTAACGCCCCGAGACCGATGTGCCAGGTGTCGTCCAGTTATTCACTGTTGTTGCCATTTCATTGCTTGCATGTCATGCATTGCATATCATGTCATCATGTGCATTTCATTTGCATACATGTTCGCCTCATGCATCCGAGCATTTTTCCCGTTGTCTGTTTTGCATTCCGGCGCTCCGTTCTCCTCCGGTGGTCATTTCTACCTTTCTTTCATGTGTGGGGATTAAACATTTCCGGATTGGACCGAGACTTGCCAAGCGGCCTTGGTTTACTACCGGTAGACCGCCTGTCAAGTTCCGTACCATTTGGACTTCGTTTGATACTCCAACGGTTAACCGAGGGACCGAAAAGGCCTCGTGTGTGTTGCAGCCCAACACCTCTCCAATTTGGCCCAAAACCCACCTAAACCTCCTCCATCATCTCGGTCATTCGATCACAATCGCGTGGCCGAAAACCGCACCTCATTTGGACTCCCCTAGCTCCCCTACCTATAAATATGTGGCCTCCCCCGAAATTTTTGCGGATGAAACCCTAGCTTCTTCCTCCTCCCACCGACGGACACGTCCACCCTCTCGTCGGACATGTCCGTGCGCCGTGCCGGATCAATCCCCGCCTGCCACGTCAGCGCGCCGCTCCTTCTCTCTCCTCCCCACCGCCGGGCCCGAGGGAGCCCAGATCGGGCCCGCCCCGGGCCAGATCGGGCCGCCGTCGCCCAAGCGCTTCGTGCACCTGCCCCGCCGCCCGGATCTACACCCGCGCCGCCTCGCTCGACTGTCGCGCCGCCCCGCGCCGGCGAGCGCCGCCCTGCCGCTCCGGCGACCGCCCCGCCTCGCCGATGCTCCGGGCGCCCTCTACGGCGCCGACCACCTCTTTCCTCCCCGGCCGGCGAGCCCTCTCCTCCGGCGAGCTCAAGCGCCGGCGACCACTACTCCGGCGCAGGCCCGGCCCTGCCTCGATCTGCGTGCACCCGGGTCAAACCCTAGTTCTGTCTCGGAGAGGTATAATTTCACTAATTCCCGAAATTCCCAGATTCATGTGCCCATGTTCATCGCATCGTAACTTTGCATCCATAGCTCCGATTCATGCATATAGCATATCAAAATGTTCGTCTCAGAGAGTACATCATTTCACCTCATTGCATCATTTTCATTTGAGTTCATCTTGATGCCCGAAATGCTGTTGGAAGAGTTCTACTTGAGATAATTGTCAGATCTGCTGCTCCATTTAGATATTTGTCATTTTTGCCATGATTATTGTGTGCATGATATGCCCATGAGCTCTACATATGTTTTGTTAAGGGTTTTGCCATCTTTCCAGAGGTGCAACCCATTTATTTTTGTGATGTGTGTGGTGACTAGCACAAGCTTGCAAAGTGAGGTACTTGGTAATGCTGATTTCAGGGACTTAGCATTTCCACGAAGTCCTGGAGCTGTTTATCTCATATGGCCATATGTTCATGTTGTTTCCTAGTGATCCGTGCCTCTTTTGAGGATGATCGGTAGGGATCTTTTGTTAATCATGTAGTGCTCTATCCATCCATGTCTTTGTTTGCAATTATGGAGCACCCTAGCTTGAGTCAATCGAGCTCTACTTTTGCTATTTCATGAATCTGGGCAGATTGTCTATTTGTTAGCGATTTTGCCGATGATGTTGTAGTTGATCCGTGCATCCTATGCTATTGTTCTTGCCATGTCTAGCTTGCATTTTGTGTATTCTTGATGGGTGTATGCTTATATTGTCATGCCTTGCTCTGTAGTGAGTGCATCGAGCTAGTAAACATGCCTACTTGATATCTGTTTTGCATGCTCCAGTTTTTCTCTAAGTCTGTGATCTGATTATGTTTTTGGCATGTTCGCATGCTTGCAATTGTATTTTCTGATCCTTTTGGCTCAAGGTCACTAAGGGACTTTTGTTAAGCTCTTTGAGTAACTCCATGCCATGTTTTACTTTGCCGTGTTCAGGTCCTGTAGCATGTAGTTTTGTTGCTCCGAAGAGTGCTATCTGATCTGAGATTCCAGACAAGTGTTAATTTCACTAAGTCTGAAATTTGTTTACCATATGCATTTTTGCCATGCTTGTTTGAACCTGTTAATGGATGAATTGGCCGTAGCTCAGTGCTAGTCTTTTGTTAAGCATCTTCAATGGATCCCTGCCATGTATTTTGTTGCCATGTTTGAGTGTTGTAGCATGTTCATCTTGTTGTATTTAGATGGCTACTTGTTGTATATCGCAGACCGTTGCCATACTTGAATTGCTTGCCATTTCCAAACCGTGACTCCGATTCCGGCGTTCTTTATATTGTTTTCAAGCGATTTCATCTCATCTTTCCAGTGGCACACTTGGATTTCCAAGTTGAGGCCAGGTTCATTCAATCCTTTGCAAATCATGCATATGCATCGCATACCGCATCCCGCATATCATATCATGTTCATGTGTGGTTTGTTTACTATGTTGTGTGCTTCTTTCCGGTGTTTGATTCTTCGGGTTGGTTCCGGTAACGTCGCGTTTGTGAGGACCCGTTTGTCTATGTCCGTTTGTCTTCTTCATGGACTCGTTCTTCTTCCTTGCGGGATTTCAGGCAAGATGATCATACCCTCGAAATCACTACTATCTTTGCTTTGCTAGTTGCTTGCTCTTTTGCTATGCCTATGCTGCGATACCTACCACTTGCTTATCATGCCTCCCATATTGTTGAACCAAGCCTCTAACCCACCTTCTCCTAGCAAACCGTTGATTGGCTATGTTACCGCTTTGCTCAGCCCCTCTTATAGCGTTGTTAGTTGCAGGTGAAGATGGAAGTTTTGTTCCTCGTTGGAACATGGAGATGTTGTTCCTTGTTGGAACATGTTTACTTGTTGGGATATCACATTATATCTTATTTAATTAATGCATCTATATACTTGGTAAAGGGTGGAAGGCTCGGCATTATGCCTGGTGTTTTGTTCCACTCTTGCCGCCCTAGTTTCCGTCATATCAGTGTTATGTTCCCGGATTTTGCGTTCCTTACGCGGTTGGGTTATAATGGGAACCCCTTGACAGTTCGCTTTGAATAAAACTCCTCCAGCAAGGCCCAACCTTGGTTTTACCATTCGCCACCTAGCCTTTTCCCTTGGGAGTCGCGCATCCCGAGGGTCATCTTTATTTTAACCCCCCCCCCGGGCCAGTGCTTGTATAAGTGTTGGTCCGAAATGGGCAGCCTACAGGGCCACCTCGGGGAAACTTGAGGGCTAGTTTTACTTGTAGCTTGACCTATCCGGTGTTGCCCTGAGAACGAGATATGTGCAGCTCCCATCAGGATGTCGGTGCATCAGGCGGTTTTGCTGGACTTGTTTTACCATTGTCGAGGATGTCTTGTAGAACCGGGATACTGAGTCTGATTGGAATGTCTCGGGAGGAGGTCTATTCCTTCGTTGACCGTGAGAGCTTGTCATGGGCTAAGTTGGGACACCCCTGCAGGGATTTGAAGTTTCGAAAGCCGTGCCCGCGGTTATGGGCAGATGGGAATTTGTTAACATCCGGTTGTAGAAAACCTGAAGTTTACCTTAATTAAAATGCATCAACCGTGTGTGTAACCGTGATGGTCTCTTTCCGGCGAAGTCCGGGAAGTGGACACGGTGTTGGAGTTATGCTTGACGTAGGTTGTTTTAGGATCACTTCTTGATCATACTTTCTCGAACATGCTTTGCTTTCTCTTCTCGCTCTCATTTGCGTATGTTAGCCACCATATATGCTAGTCGCTTGCTGCAGTTCCACATCATACCTTTTACCTTACCCATAAGCTTAAATAGTCTTGATCGCGAGGGTGCGAGATTGCTGAGTCCCCGTGGCTCACAGATGCTTCCAAAACCCGTTTGCAGGTGCCGATGAGTCCGTGCAGATGACGCAACCAAGCTCAGGAGGAGCTCGATGAAGATCTTGTCCTTTGTGTTGTCTTGTTCTAGTTGATCAGTAGTGGAGCCCAGTTGGGGTCGATCGAGGACCTTGTCGCATTTCGGGTTCTTCTTTTATTTTGGTTCCGTAGTCGGACCTTGATTGTATCTGGATGATGTAATGCTTTACTCATGTAATTGTGTGAAGTGGCGATTGTAAGCCAACTATGTATCTCTTTCCCTTATGTATTACATGGGTTGTGTGAAGATTACCTCACTTGCGACATTTCTTTCAATGCGGTTATGCCTCTAAGTCGTGCTTCGACACGTGGGAGATATAGCCGCATCGAGGGCATTACAAGTTGGTATTCAGAGCCTTCCCCGACCTTAGGAGCCCCCATTGCTTGATCGTTTCTAGCGGCCGAGTTGTGTCTAGAAAAATGTTTTGAGTCATTTAGGAATTATATATCGGAGAGTTTAGGAATTCTTTTTACTTCCCAGTCTCCTCATCACTCTGGTAAGGCATCCTGACATAGAGTTTTGACTATTCTCTTCTCAAATTTCACTAAAAAAAATTTAGGATCACGCGGGTATCTTGGAATCGTTCCGATGGTTTTATGACGAGAACATTGTCTTGGTGCCTCCTGTCAGGGGTTTTGTGGAAGTGTCCCGAGGAGTTGAGCTCTGAGGTGTTGTCGTCATAATTTTATCGTTGCAGTTCTGGAATACCTGAGTTTAGTACGCCGACATCGAAAATCTCTTTTATGCAGTTCGTCGGTGAGATAACCTCGACGCCACCCAGTACTGGGGGGGGGGGGAGTTCGGGAGTATTGCCATAACTTGTATAACGGATGATTTTCGAAGGTTGAGGTAGATGATTTCCGAAGGTTTCTTGGTTATGTGTTGAAGGATGGATACAGCTGGATGTAGGATTTGCTAGATTTGGGTGAGATATTATGCTTCCCTTGTATCCCCAACACCTGATTGCATAACCGGAAAGTTTCGGGAGTTTATAAGTGGGAATTCAAGTAGCTCTTAGGATATCTTTCCGACAGAGGTATGATATGAAATTGGGGTTCGACGTCTAGTGGTCTGCCTATTCACGGTCAGTTTTACAGTGGTCTCGTTGTGTCTTAAAGAGTCCTTGGCTATGCCGACTCGGGGACGCTTCGTATGTCATGTGCACTGCCTTGTACATGATGGTGTTGTACGATCGATCCCGTGTAGGCCCCACCACGAAAACTTCAGACAAAATCTCTATCATATGTTTGTTCCGGCTTATTCTGCAAGCCAATCCTTTGTTTTGTTTTGAGTTGTGGTATTCGAGTTGCTTTGAAGTCAAATGTTGATTCCATACCTTCTCCAAATGGTGTTCTCATATTCCTATGTGAATACTAATCCTTCTTGATCATCAAGATTGTCTTGTCAATCCTTTTCACCGGCGTGTTTTCTCTTCAAGTGGATCCGATCATTTCAACATCAGCAAGATCAAGTATCAGTTTCTTCTGAACGGTGTTCGTTTCATCCATTCCAAATTGTCTTTGTTTTTCCCGCCCTCCCTCCCTTGTTTTTCTTTAAGGACTCAGACTTCTTAATCGAGTATCCATCTTATTGATGTGAAGTCCCTTCATTCTTTTCCATCAATGTCCTTATCTGGTGATTCTCATGAAAATTCTAACGGAGCTTCAAGTTCATCACTTTTCACTCGTTTTATTCTCCGGTGGATTCTATTCAAGCTCTCGATGTCGACCATATTCTTCTCTGTATTTCAAATGCTTTTCTCGTGCCGGTGCACCTCATAATTATTCATTTCTTGATATTCATTTGTTCCGGTGCCCTGGAGATATCTCAGAAGGCTCGCCTTGTCATCCAAGATCCGTTCAACCTATTTCGACGATGTTCCCTCATTCAAGCCATTTAATTCAACCGGCGCTTTCCCTCTTTTGAATCGTTCAACGGTGTTCTTTGAGTGGGCCCTAACCCACAGGTCTTTTCCCTAGGATCTTACCTGACTCTTTTTATTTTCCCGGAGTTACTCTCAAATTCTTTTCGAAGTTTGACGTAAGAATGAGAGATCATCTGTCATATGTCTTCTCCAAGATGTTCCAAATTATTTTCATCGTTGGCTCAACCTCTTCGTTTTGATTCTTCCGGAGTGTCTAAATAATTCTTGGTGACGTTTCTCGTCGTCATTCTCGGATTTTGAAGACCTAAGAAGAGTTTCTCTTTAATCTTGCTCCATTCTCTTCAAGATTCGTGATTCTAGCTTGTTGCCATCCTCTCGTAATTGTTTTGATCGTGAGAATTCTTTTCACCTATCCGGAGTAATTCAAGAGTCTTCTCAGTCTGTTATCCGGAGTCCATCAATTCAGGTTTATTCATTCTCAGCTGTCAGTTATCATTCTCCTATCTTGCCGGTGCATCAATCAAATATCCTCTAATCAGTTCTTGATCCCTTCGTTCTCATGGGTCTAAATTCTCTCAAGCATCTTTATTAATTTGCTAATTCTTCCCGGTGTCTTCCATATCTTTTCTTTGTTCATTTTTAATTCTTACGGTGGTTCGTTCAGGAGTTTTCTTCCTTCGTGTATCATATCTACGCATTCGTGCTTTCCAAATTCTACCGGTGGATCGTTGAAGACTTTCTCAAGTTTGCGCCATATGTCTCTAAAACCTTCCAACAAGAATAAGTTGTTTGCAATTTGTTGCTTATCATCAACTTAAATTGATGAAGGATACGCATAACATAATTCTTATTCTTGTTTCATCCAAATGATTAATTCCCTATTCCGGAGGCTCATCAAATTCTTGATTTCATTTGTTCATCTTTCTTTTCTGGAGTTCCAAGTTTTTCCGCATTATCTCGTCGTGAAGCTCCATCTAATCATTGCAAGGTTTCACCTTATGTTTTCAACTTCTCTTTTCTTTCGATTGGTCATTCTTTTATTACCGGAGTTCTTCATGGAGGCTCTACATGATGGTTCATCAAGGATTTAATTCCTTCTTGAAGTGTTCATCGAGATACTTTTCTAAGAAACTCAAGCTTTCTTCATCTTGTAATCCGGAGTGCAATTCTTTCACGCATATCTTTTGAGGTGTTGTTATGTCATTCTTGATAATTTCCCTTCGTGCTTCGTGTTTCACAAGTTATCAAGATGAGGTATTTAAATCCACCAATCTCGTCATTGGGGTTACCTTGGGTTATTTTTCACCTAAAGCCTTCCCTAAGGTTTGTTTCTATCTATGGTGTTTATAAATGACCCAAGTTATTCATCTATCCTCCCGGTGAGTTAAGCTTCTCATCTCCTTGTTGTTATCAATCTAATATATCGTTTCTGTTAGTGGCAGAATTTCACCTCATAGTTTTGAGATGTTCTCCATAAGCCCACTACAACCTTGTTCTTTTCGTTGGTGGTTTTTCCAACAACTCCGTTCGACCCTTCTCCTAAAGATGCCTTGTCAAGCTCTTTTGTGGCAGATGTTGGCATTTTCTCCTCATTTTCTCCTCATTTTAATTATCTATCTTCTATTCTTCGTTCCGGAGGCATTGCGATGTTGCTCTTTTCACCCATCATCTCATTTTGTCAAAGATTGTGTTCTTTTCATGATTGTCCATTTAACCGGATGTTGTGCCCTTTTGCTCAAGTCTTTTTGCCTTATCAAGTCTTCATCTCTTTTAACCGGAGTGCCATACGAATTTGTTCTTCTTTGTTCCTCCTTTCTATCAATGTGTTTTCAATTTCTCGTATTTGCTTAACCTTTTCAAGGTTCTTTGGTTTCACTCGTTTGTCAAAGGAGCAACTTAGTTTTACCTCTCCTCTTTTCTCTTCCATTGTCCCTCCGGTGCCATTCTAGATATCGGGACGAGATCCTCTCGTAGTGGTGGAGTGTTGTAACGCCCCGAGACCGATGTGCCAGGTGTCGTCCAAGTATTCGCTGTTGTTCCCATGTCATTGCTTGCGTGTCATGCATTGCATATCATGTCATCATGTGCATTTCATTTGCATACATGTTCGCCTCATGCATCCGAGCATTTTTCCCGTTGTCCGTTTTGCATTCCGGTGCTCCGTTCTCCTCCGGTGGTCATTTCTACCTTTCTTTCATGTGTGGGGATTAAACATTTCTGGATTGGACCGAGACTTGCCAAGCGACCTTGGTTTACTACCGGTAGACCGCCTTTCAAGTTTCGTACCATTTGGACTTCGTTTGATACTCCAACGGTTAACCGAGGGACCGAAAAGGCCTCGTGTGTGTTGCAGCCCAACACCTCTCCAATTTGGCCCAAAACCCACCTAAACCTCCTCCATCATCTCGGTCGTTCGATCACGATCGTGTGGCCGAAAACCGCACCTCATTTGGACTCCCCTAGCTCCCCCACCTATAAATATGTGGCCTCCCCCAAAATTTTCGCGGATGAAACCCTAGCTTCTTCCTCCTCCCGCCGACGGACACGTCCACCCTCTTGTCGGACATGTCCGCGCGCCGCGCCGGACCAATCCGCCCCAGCCACGTCAGCGCGCTGCTCCTTCTCTCTCCTCCCCGCCACCGGGCCCGAGGGAGCCCAGATCAGGCCCGCCCCGGGCCTGATCGGGCCGCCGCCGCCCAAGCGCTTCGCGCACCTGCCCCGCCGCCTGGATCTCCACCCGCGCCGCTTTGCTCGACTGTCGCCGCCCCGCGCCGGCGAGCGCCGACCCGCCGATCCGGCGACCGCCCCGCCTCGCCGATGCTCCGGGCGCCCCCTACGGCGCCGACCACCGCCACCTCGCCGTCCCTCGCGACCTCTTTCCTCCCCGGCCGGCGAGCCCTCTCCTCCGGCGAGCTCAAGCGCCGGCGACCACAACTCCGGCGCAGGCCCGGCGCTGCCTCGATCTGCGTGCACCCGGGTCAAACCCTAGTTCTGTCTCGGAGAGGTATAATTTCACTAAGTCCCCGAAATTCCCAGATTCATGTGCCCATGTTCATCGCATCGTAACTTTGCATCCATAGCTCTGATTCATGCATATAGCATATCAAAATGTTCGTCTCAGAGAGTACATCATTTCACCTCATTGCATCATTTTCATTTGAGTTCATTTTGATGCCCGAAATGCTTTTGGAAGAGTGCTACTTGAGGTAATTGTCAGATCTGCTGCTCCATTTAGATATTTGTCATTTTTGCCATGATTATTGTGTGCATGATATGCCCATGAGCTCTACATATGTTTTGTTAAGGGTTTTGCCATCTTCCCAGAGGTGCAACCCATTTATTTTTGTGATGTTTGTGGTGACTAGCACAACCTTGCAAAGTGAGGCACTTGGTAATGCTGATTTCAGGGACTTAGCATTTCCACTAAGTCCTTGAGCTGTTTATCTCATATGGCCATATGTTCATGTTGTTTCCTAGTGATCCATGCCTCTTTTGAGGATGATCGGTAGGGATCTTTTGTTAATCATGTAGTGCTCTATCCATCCATGTCTTTGTTTGCAATTATGGAGCACCCTAGCTTGAGTCAATCGAGCTCTACTTTTGCTATTTCGTGAATCTGGGCAGATTGTCTACTTGTTAGCAATTTTGCCGATGATGTTGTAGTTGATCCGTGCATGCTATGCTATTGTTCTTGCCATGTCTAGCTTGCATTTTGTGTATTCTTGATGGGTGTATGCTTATATTGTCATGCCTTGCTCTGTAGTGAGTGCATCGAGCTAGTAAACATGCCTACTTGATATCTCTTTTGCATGCTCCAGTTTTTCTCTAAGTCTGTGATCTGATTATGTTTTTGGCATGTTCACATGCTTGCAATTGTATTTTCTGATCCTTTTGGCTCAAGGTCACTAAGGGACTTTTGTTAAGCTCTTTGAGTAACTCCATGCCATGTTTTACTTTGCCATGTTCAGGTCCTATAGCATGTAGTTTTCTTGCTCCGAAGAGTGCTATCTGATCTGAGATTCCAGACAAGTGTTAATTTCACTAAGTCTGAAATTTGTTTACCATATGCATTTTTGCCATGCTTGTTTGAACCTGTTAATGGATGAATTGGTCGTAGCTCAGTGCTAGTCTTTTGTTAAGCATCTTGAATGGATCCCTGCCATGTATTTTGTTGCCATGTTTGAGTGTTGTAGCATGTTCATCTTGTTGTATTTAGATGGCTACTTGTTGTATATCGCAGACCGGTGCCATATTTGAATTGCTTGCCATTTCAAAACCGTGACTCCGATTCCGGCGTTCTTTATATTGTTTTCAAGCGATTTCATCTCATCTTTCCAGTGGCACACTTGGATTTCCAAGCTGAGGCCAGGTTCATTCATTCCTTTGCAAATCATGCATATGCATCGCATACCGCATCCCGCATATCATATCATGTTCATGTGTGGTTTGTTTACTATGTTGTGTGCTTCTTTCCGGTGTTTGATTCTTCGGGTTGGTTCCGGTAACGTCGCGTTTGTGAGGACCCGTTCGTCTACGTCCGTTTGTCTTCTTCATGGACTCGTTCTTCTTCCTTGCGGGATTTCAGGCAAGATTATCATACCCTCGAAATCACTACTATGTTTGCTTTGCTAGTTGCTTGCTCTTTTGCTATGCCTATGCGGCAATACCTACCACTTACTTATCATGCCTCCCATATTGTTGAACCAAGCCTCTAACCCACCTTCTCCTAGCAAACCGTTGATTGGCTATGTTACCGCTTTGCTCAGCCCCTCTTATAGCGTTGTTAGTTGCAGGTGAAGATGGAAGTTTTGTTCCTCGTTGGAACATAGAGATGTTGTTCCTTGTTGGAACATGTTTACTTGTTGGGATATCACATTATATCTTATTTAATTAATGCATCTATATACTTGGTAAAGGGTGGAAGGCTCGGCCTTATGCCTGGTGTTTTGTTCCACTCTTGCCGCCCTAGTTTCCGTCATATCGGTGTTATGTTCCCGGATTTTGCGTTCCTTACGCGGTTGGGTTATAATGGGAACCCCTTGACAGTTCGCTTTGAATAAAATTCCTCCAGCAAGGCCCAACCTTGGTTTTACCATTCGCCACCTAGCCTTTTCCCTTGGGAGTCGCGCATCCCGAGGGTCATCTTTATTTTAACCCCCCCCCCGGGCCAGTGCTTGTCTAAGTGTTGGTCTGAAATGGGAAGCCTGCGGGGCCACCTCGGGGAAACTTGAGGGCTGGTTTTACTTGTAGCTTGACCTATCGGTGTTGCCCTGAGAACGAGATATGTGCAGCTCCCATCAGGATGTCAGTGCATCAGGCGGTTTTGCTGGACTTGTTTTACCATTGTCGAGGATGTCTTGTAGAACCGGGATACTGAGTCTGATTGGAATGTCTCGGGAGGAGGTCTATTCCTTCGTTGACCGTGAGAGCTTGTCATGGGCTAAGATGGGACACCCCTGGAGGGATTTGAACTTTCGAAAGCCGTGCCCGCGGTTATGGGCAGATGGGAATTTGTTAACGTCCGGTTGTAGAAAACCTGAAGTTGACCTTAATTAAAATGCATCAACCGCGTGTGTAACCGTGATGGTCTCTTTCCGGCGGAGTCCGGGAAGTGGACACGGTGTTGGAGTTATGCTTGACGTAGGTTGTTTTAGGATCACTTCTTGATCATACTTTCTCGAACGTGCTTTGCCTTCTCTTCTCGCTCTCATTTGCGTATGTTAGCCACCATATATGCTAGTCGCTTGCTGCAGTTCCACATCATACCTTTTACCTTACCCATAAACTTAAATAGTTTTGATCGCGAGGGTGCGAGATTGCTGAGTCCCCGTGGCTCACAGATGCTTCCAAAACCCGTTTGCAGGTGCCGATGAGTCCGTGCAGATGACGCAACCAAGCTCAGGAGGAGCTCGATGAAGATCTTGTCCTTTGTGTTGTCTTGTTCTAGTTGATCAGTAGTGGAGCCCAGTTGGGGTTGATCGGGGACCGTGTCACATTTCGGGTTCTTCTTTTATTTTGGTTCCGTCGTCGGACCTTGATTGTATCTGGATGATGTAATGCTTTATTCATGTAATTGTGTGAACTGGCGATTGTAAGCCAACTATGTATCTCTTTCCCTTATGTATTACATGGATTGTGTGAAGATTACCTCACTTGCGACATTGCTTTCAATGCGGTTATGCCTCTAAGTCGTGCTTTGACACGTGGGAGATATAGCCGCACCGAGAGCGTTACAAGTTGGTATTCAGAGCCTTCCCCGACCTTAGGAGCCCCCATTGCTTTATCGTTTCTAGCGGCCGAGTTGTCTCTAGAAAAATGTTTTGAGTCATTTAGGAATTATATATCGGAGAGTTTAGGAATTCTTTTTACTTCCCAGTCTCCTCATCGCTCTGGTAAGGCATCTTGACGTAGAGTTTTGACTATTCTCTTCTCAAATTTCACTACATTTTTTTAGGATCACGCGGGTATCTTGGAATCGTTCCGATGGTTTTATGATGAGAACATTGTCTTGGTGCCTCCTGTCAGGGGTTTTGTGGAAGTGTCCCGGGGAGTTGAGCTCTAAGGTGTTGTCGTCATAATTTTATCGTTGCAGTTCTGGAATACCTGAGTTTAGTACACCGACATCGAAAATCTCTTTTATGCAGTTCCTCGGTGAGATGACCTCGACGCCACCCAGTACTAGGGGGGGGGAGTTCGGGAGTATTGCCATAACTTGTATAACGGATGATTTTCGAAGGTTGAGGTAGATGATTTCCGAAGGTTTCTTGGTTATGTGTTGAAGGATGGATACAGCTGGATGTAGGATTTGCTAGATTTGGGTGAGATATTATGCTTCCCTTGTATCCCCAACACCTGATTGCATAACCGGAAAGTTTCGGGAGTTTATAAGTGGGAATTCAAGTAGCTCTTAGGATATCTTTCCGACAGAGGTATGATATGAAATTGGGGTTCGACGTCTAGTGGTCTGCCTATTCACGGTCAGTTTTACAGTGGTCTCGTTGTGTCTTAAAGAGTCCTTGGCTATGCCGACTCGGGGACGCTTCGTATGTCATGTGCACTGCCTTGTACATGATGGTGTTGTACGATCGAGCCCGTGTAGGCCCCACCACAAAAACTTCAGACGAAATCTCTATCATATGTTTGTTCCGGCTTATTCTGCAAGCCAATCCTTTGTTTTGTTTTGAGTTGTGGTATTCGAGTTGCTTTGAAGTCAAATGTTGATTCCATACCTTCCCCAAATGGTGTTCTCATATTCCTATGTGAATACTAATCCTTCTTGATCATCAAGATTGTCTTGTCAATACTTTTCACCGGCGTGTTTTCTCTTCAAGTGGATCCGATCATTTCAACATCAGCAAGATCAAGTATCAGTTTCTTCTGAACAGTGTTCGTTTCATCCATTCCAAATTGTCTTTGTTTTTCCCGCCCTCCCTCCCTTGTTTTTCTTTAAGGACTCAGACTTCTTAATCGAGTATCCATCTTAGTGATGTGAAGTCTCTTCATTCTTTTCCTTCAATGTCCTTATCTGGTGATTCTCATGAAAATTCTAACGGAGCTTCAAGTTCATCACTTTTCACTCGTTTTATTCTCCGGTGGATTCTATTCAAGCTCTCGATGTCGACCATATTCTTCTCTGTATTTCAAATGCTTTTCTCATGCTGGTGCACCTCATAATCATTCATTTCTTGATATTCATTTGTTCCGGTGCCCTGGAGATATCTCAGAAGGCTCGCCTTGTCATCCAAGATCCGTTCAACCTATTTCGAGGATGTTCCCTCATTCAAGCCATTTAATTCAACCGGCGCTTTCCCTCTTTTGAATCGTTCAACGGTGTTCTTTGAGTGGGCCCTAACCCACAGGTCTTTTCCCCAGGATCTTACCTGACTCTTTTTATTTTCCCGGAGTTACTCTCAAGTTCTTTTCGAAGTTTGACGTAAGAATGAGCGATCATCTGTCATATGTCTTCTCCAAGATGTTCCAAATTATTTTCATCGTTGGCTCAACCTCTTCGTTTTGATTCTTCCGGAGTGTCTAAATAATTCTTGGTGATGTTTCTTGTCGTCATTCTCGGATTTTGAAGACCTAAGAAGAGTTTCTCTTTAATCTTGCTCCGTTCTCTTCAAGATTCGTGATTCTAGCTTGTTGCCATCCTCTCGTAATTGTTTTGATCATGAGAATTCTTTTCACCTATCCGAAGAAATTCAAGAGTCTTCTCAGTCTGTTATCCAGAGTCCATCAATTCAGGTTTATTCATTCTCAGCTGTCAGTTATCATTCTCCTATCTTGCCGGTGCATCAATCAAATATCCTCTAATCAGTTCTTGATCCCTTCGTTCTCATGGGTCTAAGTTCTCTCAAGCATCTTCATTCATTTGCTAATTCTTCCCGGTGTCTTCCTTATCTTTTCTTTGTTCATTTTTAATTCTTACGGTGGTTCGTTTAGGAGTTTTCTTCCTTCGTGTATCATATCTACGCATTCGTGCTTTCCAAATTCTACCGGTGGATCGTTGAAGACTTTCTCGAGTTTGCGCCATATGTCTCTAAAACCTTCCAACAAGAATAAGTTGTTTGCAATTCGTTGCTTATCATCAACTTAAATTGATGAAGGATACGCATAACATAATTCTTATTCTTGTTTCATCCAAATGATTAATTCCCTATTCCGGGGGCTCATCAAATTCTTGATTTCATTTGTTCATCTTTCTTTTCTGGAGTTCCAAGTTTTTCCGCATTATCTCGTCGTGAAGCTCCATCTAATCATTGCAAGGTTTCACCTTATGTTTTCAACTTCTCTTTTCTTTCGATTGGTCATTCTTTTATTACCGGACTTCTTCATGGAGGCTCTACATGATGGTTCATCAAGGATTTAATTCCTTCTTGAAGTGTTCATCGAGATTCTTTTCTAAGAAACTCAAGCTTTCTTCATCTTGTAATCCGGAGTGCAATTCTTTCACGCATATTTTTTGAGGTGGTGTTATGTCATTCTTGATAATTTCCCTTCGTGCTTTGTGTTTCACAAGTTATCAAGATGAGGTATTTAAATCCACCAATCTCGTCATTGGGGTTACCTTGGGTTATTTTTCACCTAAAGCCTTCCCTAAGGTTTGTTGCTATCTATGGTGTTTATAAATGACCCAAGTTATTCATCTATCCTCCCGGTGAGTTAAGCTTCTCATCTCCTTGTTGTTATCAATCTAATATATCGTTTCTGTTAGTGGCAGAATTTCACCTCATAGTTTTGAGATGTTCTCCATAAGCCCACTACAACCTTGTTCTTTTTGTTGGTGGTTTTTCCAACAACTCCGTTCGACCCTTCTCCTAAAGATGCCTTGTCAAGCTCTTTTGTGGCAGATGTTGGCATTTTCTCCTCATTTTCTCCTCATTTTAATTATCTATCTTCCATTCTTCGTTCCGGAGGCATTGCGATGTTGTTCTTTTCACCCATCATCTCATTTTGTCAAAGATTGTGTTCTTTTCATGATTTTCCATTTAACCGGAGTGTTGTGCCCTTTTGCTCAAGTCTTTTTGCCTTATCAAGTCTTCATCTCTTTTAACCGGAGTGCCATACGAATTTGTTCTTCTTTGTTCCTCCTTTCTATCGATGTGTTTTCAATTTTGTTCATCTCCGTTGTATTCTTTTCTCGTATTTGCTTAACCTTTTCAAGGTTCTTTGGTTTCACTCGTTTGTCAAAGGAGCAACTTAGTTTTACCTCTCCTCTTTTCTATTCCGTTGTCCCTCCGGTGCCATTCTAGATCTCGGGACGAGATCCTCTCGTAGTGGTGGAGTGTTGTAACGCCCCGAGACCGATGTGCCAGGTGTCGTCCAGTTATTCGCTGTTGTTGCCATGTCATTGCTTGCGTGTCATGCATTGCATATCATGTCATCATGTGCATTTCATTTTCATACATGTTCGCCTCATGCATCCGAGCATTTTTCCCGTTGTCCGTTTTGCATTCCGGCGCTCCGTTCTCCTCCGGTGGTCATTTCTACCTTTCTTTCATGTGTGGGGATTAAACATTTCTGGATTGGAACGAGACTTGCCAAGCGGCCTTGGTTTACTACCGGTAGACCGCCTGTCAAGTTTCGTACCATTTGGACTTCGTTTGATACTCCAACGGTTAACCGAGGGACCAAAAAGGCCTCGTGTGTGTTGCAGCCCAACACCTCTCCAATTTGGCCCAAAACCCACCTAAACCTCCTCCATCATCTCGGTCGTTCGATCACGATCGCGTGGCCGAAAACCGCACCTCATTTGGACTCCCCTAGCTCCCCCTACCTATAAATATGTGGCCTCCCCCGAAATTTTCGTGGATGAAACCCTAGCTTCTTCCTCCTCCCGCCGACGGACATGTCCACCCTCTCGTCGGACATGTTCGCGCGCCGGGCCGGACCAATCCCCGCCTGCCACGTCAGCGGGCCGCTCCTTCTCTCTCCTGCCCGCCGCCGGGCCCGAGGGAGCCCAGATCAGGCCCGCCCCGGGCCAGATCGGGCCGCCGCCGCCCAAGCGCTTCGCGCACCTGCCCGCTGCTCGGATCTCCACCCGCGCCGCCTCGCTAGACTGTCGCGCCGCCCCGCCGCTTCGGCGATCGCCTCGCCTCGCCGAGGCTCCGGGCGCCCTCTACGGCGCCGACCACCGCCACCTCGCCGTCCCTCGCCACCTCTTTCTTCCCCGGCCGGCGAGCTCAAGCACCGGCGACCTCTACTCCGGCGCAGGCCCGACCCTGCCTCGATCTGCGTGCACCCGGGTCAAACCCTAGTTCTGTCTCGGAGAGGTATAATTTCACTAATTCCCCGAAATTCCTAGATTCATGTGCCCATGTTCATCGCATCGTAACTTTGCATCCATAGCTCCGATTCATGTATATAGCATATCAAAATGTTCGTCTCAGAGAGTACATCATTTCACCTCATTGCATCATTTTCATTTGAGTTCATCTTGATGCCCGAAATGCTATTGGAAGAGTGCTACTTGAGATAATTGTCAGATCTGCTGCTCCATTTAGATATTTGTCATTTTTGCCATGATTATTGTGTGCATGATATCCATGAGCTCTACATATGTTTTGTTAAGGGTTTTGCCATCTTTCCAGAGGTGCAACCCATGTATTTTTGTGATGTGTGTGCTGACTAGCACAAGCTTGCAAAGTGAGGCACTTGGTAGTGCTGATTTCAGGGACTTAGCATTTCCACTAAGTCCTTGAGCTGTTTATCTCATATGGCCATATGTTCATGTTGTTTCCTAGTGATCCGTGCCTCTTTCGAGGATGATCAGTAGGGATGTTTTGTTAATCTTGTAGTGCTCTATCCATCCATGTCTTTGTTTGCAATTATGGAGCACCCTAGCTTGAATCAATCGAGCTCTACTTTTACTATTTCATGAATCTGAGCAGATTGTCTACTTGTTAGCGATTTTGCCGATGATGTTGTAGTTGATCCGTGGATGCTATGCTATTGTTCTTGCCATGTATAGCTTGCATTTTGTGTATTCTTGATGGGTGTATGCTTATATTGTCATGCCTTGCTCTGTAGTGAGTGCATCGAGCTCGTAAACATGCCTACTTGATATCTTTTTTGCATGCTCCAGTTTTTCTCTAAGTCTGTGATCTGATTATGTTTTTGGCATGTTCACATGCTTGCAATTGTATTTTCTGATCCTTTTGGCTCAAGGTCACTAAGGGACTTTTGTTAAGATCTTTGAGTAACTCCATGCCATGTTCAGGTCCTGTAGCATGTAGTTTTGTTGCTCCAAAGAGAGCTATCTGATCTGAGATTCCAGACAAGTGTTAATTTCACTAAGTCTGAAATCTGTTTACCATATGCATTTTTGCCATGCTTGTTTGAACCTGTTAATCTATGAATTGGCCATAGCTCAGTGCTAATCTTTTGTTAAGCATCTTGAATGGATCCCTACCATGTATTTGATTGCCATGTTTGAGTGTTGTAGCATGTTCATCTTGTTGTATTTAGATGGCTACTTGTTGTATATCGCAGACCGGTGCCATATTTGAATTGCTTGCCATTTCCAAACCGTGACTCCGATTCCGGCGTTCTTTATATCGTTCTCAAGAGATTTCATCTCATATTTCTAATGGAACACTTGGATTTCCAAGTTGAGGCCAGGTTCACTCATTCCTTTGCAAATCATGCATATGCATCGCATACCGCATTCCGCATATCATATCATGTTCATGTGTGGTTTGTTTACTACGTTGTGTGCTTCTTTCCGGTGTTTGATTCTTCGGGTTGGTTCCGGTAACGTCGCGTTTGTGAGGACCCGTTCGTCTACGTCCGTTTGTCTTCTTCATGGACTCGTTCTTCTTCCTTGCGGGATTTCAGGCAAGATGATCATACCCTCGAAATCACTACTATCTTTGCTTTGCTAGTTGCTTGCTCTTTTGCTATGCCTATGCTGCAATACCTACCACTTGCTTATCATGCCTCCTATATTGTTGAACCAAGCCTCTAACCCACCTTCTCCTAGCAAACCGTTGATTGGCTATGTTACCCCTTTGCTCAGCCACTCTTATAGCGTTGTTAGTTGCAGGTGAAGATGGAAGTTTTGTTCCTCGTTGGAACATGGAGATGTTGTTCCTTGTTGGAACATGTTTACTTGTTGGGACATCACATTATATCTTATTTAATTAATGCATCTATATACTTGGTAAAGGGTGGAAGGCTCGGCCTTATGCCTGGTGTTTTGTTCCACTCTTGCCGCCCTAGTTTCCGTCATATCGGTGTTATGTTCCCGGATTTTGCGTTCCTTACGCGGTTGGGTTATAATGGGAACCCCTTGACAGTTTGCTTTGAATAAAACTTCTCCAGCAAGGCCCATCCTTGGTTTTACCATTCGCCACCTAGCCTTTTCCCTTGGCAGTCGCGCATCCCGAGAGTCATCTTTATTTTAACCCCCCCGGTCCAGTGCTTGTCTAAGTGTTGGTCTGAAATGGGCAGCCTGCGGGGCCACCTCGGGGAAACTTGAGGGCTGGTTTTACTCATAGCTTGACCTATCCGGTGTTGCCCTGAGAACGAGATATGTGCAGCTCCCATCACGATGTTGGCGCATCGGGCGGTTTTGCTGGACTTGTTTTACCAATGTCGAGGATGTCTTGTAGAACCGGGATACCAGGTCTGATCGGAATGTCTCGGGAGGAGGTCTATTCCTTCGTTGACCGTGAGAGCTTGTCATGGGCTAAGTTGGGACACTCCTGCAGGGATTTGAACTTTCGAAAGCCGTGCCCGCGGTTATGGGCAGATGGGAATTCGTTAACGTCCGGTTGTAGAAAACCTGAAGTTGACCTTAATTAAAATATATCAACCGCGTGTGTAACCGTGATGGTCTCTTTCCGATGGAGTCCGGGAAGTGGACACGGTGTTGGAGTTATGCTTGACGTAGGTTGTTTTAGGATCACTTCTTGATCATACTTTCTCGAACGTGCTTTGCCTTCTCTTCTCGCTCTCATTTGCGTATGTTAGCCACCATATATGCTAGTCGCTTGCTGCAGTTCCGAATCATACCTTTTACCTTACCCATAAGCTTAAATAGTCTTGATCTCGAGGGTGCGAGATTGCTGAGTCCCCGTGGCTCACAGATGCTTCCAAAAACAGTTTGCAGGTGCCGATGAGTCCATGCAGATGACGCAACCAAGCTCAGGAGGAGCTCGATGAAGATCTTGTCCTTTGTGTTGTCTCGTTCTAGTTGATCAGTAGTGGAGCCCAGTTGGGGTCGTTCGGGGACCGTGTCGCATTTCGGGTTCTTCTTTTATTTTGGTTCCGTAGTCGGACCTTGATTGTATCTGGATGATTTAATGCTTTATTCATGTAATTGTGTGAAGTGGCGATTGTAAGCCAACTATGTATCTCTTTCCCTTATGTATTACATGGGTTGTGTGAAGATTACCTCACTTGCGACATTGCTTTAAATGCGGTTATGCCTTGCCTCCTGTCAGGGGTTTTGTGGACGTGTCCCGGGGAGTTGAGCTCTGAGGTGTTGTCGTCATAATTTTATCATTGCAGTTCTGGAATACCTGAGTTTAGTACGCCGACATCGAAAATCTCTTTTATGCAGTTCGTCGGTGAGATAACCTCGACGCCACCCAGTACTGGGGGGGGGGAGTTCGGGAGTATTGCCATAACTTGTATAACGGATGACTTTCGAAGGTTGAGGTAGATGATTTCCGAAGGTTTCTTGGTTATGTGTTGAAGGATGGATACAGCTGGATGTAGGATTTGCTAGATTTGGGTGAGATATTATGCTTCCCCTGTATCCCCAACACCTGATTGCATAACCGGAAAATTTCGGGAGTTTATAAGTGGGAATTCAAGTAGCTCTTAGGATATCTTTCCGACAGAGGTATGATATGAAATTGGGGTTCGACGTCTAGTGGTCTGCCTATTCACGATCGGTTTTACAGTGGTCTCGTTGTGTCTTAAAGAGTCCTTGGCTATGACGACTCGGGGACGCTTCTTATGTCATGTGCACTGCCTTGTACACGATGGTGCTGTACGATCGAGCCCGTGTAGGCCCCACCACGAAAACTTCGGACGGAATCTCTATCATATGTTTGTTCCGGCTTATTCTGCAAGCCAATCCTTTGTTTTGTTTTGAGTTGTGGTATTCGAGTTGCTTCGAAGTCAAATGTTGATTCCATACCTTCCCCAAATGGTGTTCTCATATTCCTATGTGAATACTAATCCTTCTTGATCATCAAGATTGTTTTGTCAATCCTTTTCACCGGCGTGTTTTCTCTTCAAGTGGATCCGATCATTTCAACATCAGCAAGATCAAGTATCAGTTTCTTCTGAACGGTGTTCGTTTCATCCATTCCAAATTGTCTTTGTTTTTCCCGCCCTCCCTCCCTTGTTTTTCTTTAAGGACTCAGACTTCTTAATCGAGTATCCATCTTATTGATGTGAAGTCTCTTCATTCTTTTCCTTCAATGTCCTTATCTGGTGATTCTCATGAAGATTCTAACGGAGCTTCAAGTTCGTCACTTTTCACTCGTTTTCTTCTTCGGTGGATTCTATTCAAGCTCTCGGTGTCGACCATATTCTACTATGTATTTCAAATGCTTTTCTCGTGCCGGTGCACCTCATAATCATTCATTTCTTGATATTCATTTGTTCCGGTGCCCTGAAGATATCTCAGAAGGCTCGCCTTGTCATCCAAGATCCGTTCAACCTATTTCGAGGATGTTCCCTCATTCAAGCCATTTAATTCAACCAGCGCTTTCCCTCTTTTGAATCGTTCAACAGTGTTCTTTGAGTGGGCCCTAACCCACAGGTCTTTTCCCCAGGATCTTACCTGACTCTTTTTATTTTCCCGGAGTTACTCTCAAATTCTTTTCGAAGTTTGACGTAAGAATGAGCGATCATCTGTCATATGTCTTCTCCAAGATCTTCCAAATTATTTTCATCGTTGGCTCAACCTCTTCGTTTTGATTCTTACGGAGTGTCTAAATAATTCTTGGTGATGTTTCTCGTCGTCATTCTCGGATTTTGAAGACCGAAGAAGAGTTTCTCTTTAATCTTGCTCCATTCTCTTCAAGATTCGTGATTCTAGCTTGTTGCCATCCTCTCGTAATTGTTTTGATCGTGAGAATTCTTTTCACCTATCCGGTGTAATTCAAGAGTCTTCTCAGTCTGTTATCCGGAGTCCATGAATTCAGGTTTATTCATTCTCAGCTGTCAGTTATCATTCTCCTATCTTGCCGGTGCATCAATCAAATATCCTCTAATCAGTTCTTGATCCCTTCGTTCTCATGGGTCTAAATTCTCTCAAGCATCTTCATTCATTTGCTAATTCTTCCCTGTGTCTTCCTTATCTTTTCTTTGTTCATTTTTAATTCTTACGGTGGTTCGTTCAAGAGTTTTCTTCCTTCGTGTATCATATCTACGCATTCGTGCTTTCCAAATTCTACCGGTGGATCGTTGAAGACTTTCTCAAGTTTGCGCCATATGTCTCTAAAACCTTCCAACAAGAATAAGTTGTTTGCAATTTGTTCCTTATCATCAACTTAAATTGATGAAGGATACACATAACATAATTCTTATTCTTGTTTCATCCAAATGATTAATTCCCTATTCTGGAGGCTCATCAAATTCTTGATTTCATTTGTTCATCTTTCTTTTCTGGAGTTCCAAGTTTTTCCGCATTATCTCGTCGCGAAGCTCCATCTAACCATTGAAAGGTTTCACCTTATGTTTTCAACTTCTCTTTCCTTTTGGTTGGTCATTCTTTTATTACCGGAGTTCTTCATGGAGGCTCTACATGATGGTTCATCAAGGATTTAATTCCTTCTTGAAGTGTTCATCGAGATTCTTTTCTAAGAAACTCAAGCTTTCTTCATCTTGTAATCCGGAGTGCAATTCTTTCACGCATATCTTTTGAGGTGGTGTTATGTCATTCTTGACAATTTCCCTTCATGCTTCGTGTTTCACAAGTTATCAAGATGAGGTATTTAAATCCACCAATCTCGTCATTGGGGTTACCTTGGGTTATTTTTCACCTAAAGCCTTCCCTAAGGTTTGTTGCTATCTATGGTGTTTATAACTGACCCAAGTTATTCATCTATCCTCCCGGTGAGTTAAGCTTCTCATCTCCTTGTTGTTATCAATCTAGTATATCGTTTCTGTTAGTGGCAGAATTTCACCTCATAGTTTTGAGATGTTCTCCATAAGCCCACTACAACCTTGTTATTTTCGTTGGTGGTTTTTCCAACAACTCCGTTCGACCCTTCTCCCAAAGATGCCTTGTCAAGCTCTTTTGTGGCAGATGTTGGCATTTTCTCCTCATTTTCTCCTCATTTTAATTATCTATCTTCTATTCTTCGCTCCGGAGGCATTGCGATGTTGTTCTTTTCACCCATCATCTCATTTTGTCAAAGATTGTGTTCTTTTCATGATTGTCCATTTAACCGGAGTGTTGTGCCCTTTTGCTCAAGTTCTTTTTGCCTTATCAAGTCTTCATCTCTTTTAACCGGAGTGCCATACGAATTTGTTCTTCTTTGTTCCTCCTTTCTATCGATGTGTTTTCAATTTTGTTCATCTCCGTTGTATTCTTTTCTCGTATTTGCTTAACCTTTTCAAGGTTCTTTGGTTTCACTCGTTTGTCAAAGGAGCAACTTAGTTTTACGTCTCCTCTTTTCTCTTCCGTTGTACCTCCGGTGCCATTCTAGATCTCGGGACGAGATCCTCTCGTAGTGGTGGAGTGTTGTAACACCCCGAGACCGATGTGCCAGGTGTCGTCCAGTTATTCGCTGTTGTTGCCATGTCATTGCTTGCGTTTCATGCATTGAATATCATGTCACCATGTGCATTTCATTTGCATACATGTTCGCCTCATGCATCCGAGCATTTTTCCCGTTGTCCGTTTTGCATTCCGGTGCTCCCTTCTCCTCCGGTGGTCATTTCTACCTTTCTTTCATGTGTGGGGATTAAACATTTCTGGATTGGACCGAGACTTGCCAAGCGGTCTTGGTTTACTACCGGTAGACCGCCTGTCAAGTTTCGTACCATTTGGACTTCGTTTGATACTCCAACGGTTAACCGAGGGACCGAAAAGGCCTCGTGTGTGTTGCAGCCCAACACCTCTCCAATTTGGCCCAAAACCCACCTAAACCTCCTCCATCATCTTGGCCGTTCGATCATGATCGCGTGGCCTAAAACCTCACCTCATTTGGACTCCCCTAGCCCCCCTAACTATAAATATGTGGCCTCCCCTGAAATTTTCGCGGATGAAACCCTAGCTTCTTCCTCCTCCTGCCGACGGACATGTCCACCCTCTCGTCGGACATGTCCGCGCGCCGCGCCGGACCAATCCGCGCCTGCCACATCAGCGCGCCGCTCCTTCTCTCTCCTCCCCACCGCCGGGCCCGCCACGGGCCAGATCGGGCCGCCGCCGCCCAAGCGCTTCGCGCACCTGCCCCGCCGCCCGGATCTCTACCCGCGCCGCCTCGCTCGACTGTCACGCCGCCCCGCGCCGGCGAGCGCCACCCCGCCGCTCCGGCGACCGCCCCGCCTCGCCGATGCTCCGGGCGCCCTCTACGGCGCCGACCACCGCCACCTCGCCGTCCCTCGCCACCTCTTTCCTCCCCGGCCGGTGAGCCCTCTCCTCAACCGAGCTCAAGCGCCGGCGACCACTACTCCGGCGCAGGCCCGGCCTTGCCTCGATCTGCGTGCACCCGGGTCAAACCCTAGTTCTGTCTCGGAGAGGTATAATTTCACTAAGTCCCCGAAATTCCCAGATTCATGTGCCCCTATTCATCGCGTCGTAACTTCGCATCCATAGCTCTGATTCATGCATATAGCATATATAAATGTTCGTCTTAGAGAGTACACCATTTCACCTCATTGCATCATTTTCATTTGAGTTCATCTTGATGCCCGAAATCCTGTTGGAAGAGTGCTACTTGAGATAATTGTCAGATTTGCTGCTCCATTTAGATATTTGTCATTTTTGCCATGATTATTGTGTGCATGATATGCCCATGAGCTCTACATATGTTTTATTAAGGGTTTTGCCATCTTTCCAGAGGTGCAACCCATGTATTTTTGTGATGTGTGTGGTGACTAACACAAGCTTGCAAAGTGAGGCACCTGGTAATGCTGATTTCAGGGACTTAGCATTTCCACTAAGTCCTTGACCTGTTTATCTCATATGGCCATATGTTCATGTTGTTTCCTAGTGATCCGTGCCTCTTTTGAGGATGATCAGTAGGGATGTTTTGTTAATCTTGTAGTGCTCTATCCATCCATGTCTTTGTTTGCAATTATGGAGCACCCTAGCTTGAGTCAATCGAGCTCTACTTTTGCTATTTCGTGAATCTGGGCAGATTGTCTACTTGTTAGCGATTTTGCCGATGATGTTGTAGTTGATCCGTGCATGCTATGCTATTGTTCTTGCCATGTCTGGCTTGAATTTTGTGTATTCTTGATGGGTGTATGCTTATATTGTCATGCCTTGCTCTGTAGTGAGTGCATCGAGCTCGTAAACATGCCTACTTGATATCTGTTTTGCATGCTCCAGTTTTTCTCTAAGTCTGTGATCTGATTATGTTTTTGGCATGTTCACATGCTTGCAATTGTATTTTCTGATCCCTTTTGGCTCAAGGTCACTAAGGGAATTTTGTTAAGCTATTTGAGTAGCTCCATGCCATGTTTTACTTTGCCATGTTCAGGTCCTGTAGCATGTAGTTTTGTTGCTCCGAAGAGTGCTATCTGATCTGAGATTCCAGACAAGTGTTAATTTCACCAAGTCTGAAATCTGTTTACCATATGCATTTTTTCCATGCTTGTTTGAACCTGTTAATGGATGAATTGGCGGTAGCTCAGTGCTAGTCTTTTGTTAAGCATCTTGAATGGATCCCTGCCATGTATTTTGTTGCCATGTTTGAGTGTTGTAGCATGTTCATCTTGTTGTATTTAGATGGCTACTTGTTGTATATCGCAGACCGGTGCCATATTTGAATTGCTTGCCATTTCCAAACCGTGACTCCGATTCCGGCGTTCTTTATATTGTTTTCAAGCGATTTCATCTCATCTTTCCAGTGGCACACTTGGATTTCCATGTTGAGTCCAGGTTCATTCATTCCTTTGCAAATCATGCATATGCATCGCATACCGCATCCCGCATATCATATCATGTTCATATGTGGTTTGTTTACTACGTTGTTTGCTTCTTTCCGGTGTTTGATTCTTCGGGTTGGTTCCGGTAACGTCGCGTTTGTGAGGACCCATTCGTCTACGTCTGTTTATCTTCTTCATGGACTCGTTCTTCTTCCTTGCGGGATTTCAGGCAAGATGATCATACCCTCGAAATCACTACTATCTTTGCTTTGCTAGTTGCTTGCTCTTTTGCTATGCCTATGCTGCGATACCTACCACTTGCTTATCATGCTTCCCATATTGTTGAACGAAGCCTCTAACCCACCTTGTCCTAGCAAACCGTTGATTGGCTATGTTACCGCTTTGCTCAGCCCCTCTTATAGCGTTGTTAGTTGCAGGTGAAGATGGAAGTTTTGTTCCCCGTTGGAACATGGAGATGTTGTTCCTTGTTGGAACATGTTTACTTGTTGGGATATCACATTATATCTTATTTAATTAATGCATCTATGTACTTGATAAAGGGTGGAAGGCTCGGCCTTATGCCTGGTGTTTTGTTCCACTCTTGCCGCCCTAGTTTCCGTCATATCAGTGTTATGTTCCCGGATTTTGCGTTCCTTATGCGGTTGGGTTATAATGGGAACCCCTTGACAGTTCGCTTTGAATAAAACTCCTCCAGCAAAGCCCAACCTTGGTTTTACCATTCGCCACCTTGCCTTTTTCCCTTGGGAGTCGCGCATCCCAAGGGTCATCTTTATTTTAATCCCCCCCGAGCCAGTGCTTGTCTAACTGTTGGTCCGAAATGGGCAGCCTGCGGGGCCACCTCGGGGAAACTTGAGGGCTGGTTTTACTCATAGCTTGACCTATCCGGTGTTTCCCTGAGAACGAGATATGTGCAGCTCCCATCAGGATGTCGGCGCATCAGGCGGTTTTGCTGGACTTGTTTTACCATTGTCGAGGATGTCTTGTAGAACCGGGATACCAAGTCTGATCAGAATGTCTCGGGAGGAGGTCTATTCCTTCGTTGACCGTGAGAGCTTGTCATGGGCTAAGTTGGGACACCCCTGCAGGGATTTGAACTTTCGAAAGTCGTGCCCGCGGTTATGGGCAGATGGGAATTTGTTAACGTCCGGTTGTAGAAAACCTGAAGTTGACCTTAATTAAAATGCATCAACCGCGTGTGTAACCGTGATGGTCTCTTTTCGGCGGAGTCCAGGAAGTGGACACGGTGTTGGAGTTATGCTTGACGTTGGTTGTTTTAGGATCACTTCTTGATCATACTTTCTTGAACGTGCTTTGCCTTCTCTTCTCGCTCTCATTTGCATATGTTAGCAACCATATATGCTAGTCGCTTGCTGCAGTTCCACATCATACCTTTTACCTTACCCATAAGCTTAAATAGTCTTGATCACGAGGGTGCGAGATTGCTGAGTCCCCGTTGCTCACAAATGCTTCCAAAACCAGTTTGCAGGTGCCAATGAGTCCGTGCAGATGACGCAACCAAGCTCAGGAGGAGCTCGATGAAGATCTTGTCCTTTGTGTTGTCTCGTTCTAGTTGATCAGTAGTGGAGCCCAGTTGGGGTCGATCGGGGACCGTGTCGCATTTCGGGTTCTTCTTTTATTTTGGTTCCGTAGTCGGACCTTGATTGTATCTGGATGATGTAATGCTTTATTCATGTAATTGTGTGAAGTGGCGATTGTAAGCCAACTATGTATCTCTTTCCCTTATGTATTACATGGGTTGTGTGAAGATTACCTCACTTGCGACATTGCTTTCAATGCGGTTATGCCTCTAAGTCGTGCTTCGACACGTGGGAGATATAGCCGCATCGAGGGCGTTACAGCACCCCAGTGTTCGAACCTCAAGGGTTCTGCCGGAACCCAAAATCCGACATAGGGGGATAAATCCTATTGCCGTGGACGAGGCGGTCGTAGGAGCGGCAATGGCAAGGTGGACGACGGCGCCGATGAAGCGAGAGGACGCGATGAAAGGATCCTGGTCCGACGCCGTGGATGAGAGACGTCATATCTTGCAGCGGACGACGTGGTAGGGGTAGCGGCTCCAGCAAGGTGGAGGATGGGGTGGAAGACGGAGGAGGCTGGCCGTAGTGGGGAGGTTGTCGTGGTGCCAACGGTGTATGAATGGGGAAATGGAGGGGGAGGGGGATCTTAAACTTTGGGACGCACTTGTCTGAAATGTGGGAAAGTTACGAACTTATCCCCCATTTAAAATTTCGGACATGACGTCGGTTGGGGATAGGATGGTAATCTCGTATCTCCCAAATATTTGCCGGTAGCAATTTCGGGCGAGGAGAGGGTGTTTTAGCGGCCATGGTGTGTGAACGGGGCTACAGGTAGGGCGGTTGTGTGATGTCTGAGGGAAGTTACACATCTGCCCCTTTTTAAAATATTTGCCTACATCGATTTTTGACGAGCAGAGTTTGTTTTTCTGCCCACCATGTATGAATGGGGAAATGGAAGGAGAGACACATGTCTTTTGGACGAGCTTGAATCAAATGTGTTTTGCCGCCCATGTTTGGCACCCACCATGTCTGAATGGGCTCAGAGGCGGTCGTGCCATGTCAGATTGAAGTTACTAGTCTACCCCTATTGACAACAATGTAAATCCGATCGATAAGGATGTCAAGTGTCAGGGGTAGACAGTAATTTCCATCTCATAAACAATTGCTTCGGGTAGGCCACAAATGATAGTGGGTGTTTAGCCGCCTCGTTCAAAACTTGGGAGAATTAGCATTCACGTTTGCCCTGGGCCCTGACAACTAAATTCAAATCCAATTTGTATTCGATTATGAATATCCACAAATAATTCTACATTTTGTTATTTATTTCTTAAACACCACAACAAAGATTTATTCCACCTTTATATATGATTATGATTTAAAAATGTCGTGATCTTCGAATTCAGTGGGTTGGATACACTTTGAGTCAAACAGTTATTTCATCCAATACAATATGCTCACACGAAAAATAGTTCACCTTATGTCAACCATACAAGTACAGAGGATTACCTCGCCTAAAATTTGTGGATCATTACAACACATGGACAACATAGGGGGTCTTACCACATAATCCATTCAGAGACATGACACAACATGCAAGTACAATAATCTAAAGACAATTTCAACTGGTATCTAAAGAAGAACTGGGATTACCCTGGTCTTCAGATAGCAGAAACAGCAGGACCTCCTTCATCTTCAAATGCAACATTCTTACTTCCTCCAATTCTTGGGTTGCTTGCATAATGTGTGCAGCTAATTGCATAATTTCCAGCCTCAAGATCAAGATTACCTCATTCATGGCAGACACACCATCTCTTTCTTCCTCTAGTAGAGCCTCCAGAACTATAATATATGTGCTCAGACTGCTCTCCAGCAGTGTTGCCTATGAACTGCTACTATCTGGTAACATGGATGGCGCACTGCTTCCAGAAATAGATTCTGGGATTGTGCATTGTGTCCTAGTGTGAACGACATCCTAAAAGGTTTCCGCTGGACATAAGTAAGAGATAGTTATCGCATGATCCAGGCAGTAAGCTTACATGGTAAACGACATACGAATTATTGCCGAGCATGGCAAGCTATATTTAAATGGTTCGAAGCAGCACCAGCCGAAAAGAATTTAAAATGGTAAGATAAAACAAGGGATATAAGTGGAAAATAAATGACACCCGCCAGTCTCATCTATTTAGGTTTTGCTAGCTCCCTACTTCATTTTCCTCAAAAAACAAAAACTCTTTTGAACTATCATACCACTAATGGACTTTAATCGGGATTAAACGGGACCCAGTTAACATCCCTAGTTGAAAGGGAGTGTACCACCACTATATTTAAGTTGCCAAGGAATCTAAGCAGTTGAAATAATCTGAGAAAGCACTTAATAGTGTGGCCTCATATAAACTACGAAGACAGACATGTGATGAAGTTCAGAGGAAAAGTTAAGGACTCAAATGAACTAGGCATGCATTTCTTTACGATAGTACAGCAGGCACTGCTGACATATTGGCCAACTCAGGTATAGCCTAACAAGAAAAAAACAAGCATTCGAATCAAGCAATACATCAAAGCAGACAACTGAACTATGTGTAATTCTGTAGGATTACAGGTTGAGGGAATGATACGTCTCCAACGTATCTATAATTTTTTATTGTTCCACGCTATTATATTATCAACCTTGGATGTTTTATATGCATTTATATGCTATTTTATATGATTTTTGGGACTAACCTATTAACCTAGAGCCCAGTGCCAGTTTCTGTTTTTTCCTTGTTTTTGAGTTCTACAGAAAAGGAATATCAAACGGAGTCCAATTGACTTGAAACTTCACAGAACTTATTTTTGGACCAGAAGAAGGCCATGGAGTAAAAGAGTTGGGCCAGAAGAGTCCCGGGCTTCCCACGAGGGTGGGATGTGTGCCCACCCCCTGGGCACGCCTCCCTACCTCGTGGACAGCCCGAAGACCCCCTTGACTTGTTCTCGACGCCAAAACCTCTTATATATACTGAAACTACCAGAAAGAAACCTAGATCGGGATTTCCGCCGCCGCAAGCCTCTGTAGCCACCGAAAACCAATCTAGACCCATTCCGGCACCGTGCCGAAGGGGGAACCCCTCTTCGGTGGCCATCTTCATCATGTCGGTGCTCACCATGATATAAAAGTCGGATCTTATGATGTTTCTCCCCCTCTACTCTCTTGTGATGAATTGTGTTTTCCCTTTGAAGTTATATTATCGGATTTAGTCTTTAAGGATTTGAGAACACTTGATGTATGTCTTCAATGTGCTTATCTGTGGTGACAATGGGATATCACGTGATCCACTTGATGTATGTTTTGGTGATCAACTTGCGAGTTCCGTGACCTCGTGAACTTATGCATAGGGGTTGGCACACGTTTTCGTCTTGACTCTCCGGTAGAAACTTTGGAGCCCTCTTTGAAGTTCTTTGTGTTGGTTGAATAGATGAATCTGAGATTGTGTGATGCATATCGTATAATCATACCCACGGATACTTGAGTTGACATTGGAGTATCTAGGTGACATTAGGGTTTTGGTTGATTTGTGTCTTCTAGTGTTATTCTACTACGAACTCTAGGATAGATTGAACGGCAAGAATAGCTTCGTGTTATTTTACTACGGACTCTTTAATAGATCGATCAGAAAGAATAACTTTGAGGTGGTTTCATACCCTACAATAATCTCTTCGTTTGTTCTCTGCTATTAGTGACCTTGGAGTGACTCTTTGTTGCACATTGAGGGATAGTTATGTGATCCAATTATGTTATTATTGTTGAGAGAACTTGCACTAGTGAAAGTATGAACCCTAGGCCTTATTTCAACGCATTGCAATAACGTTTTTCGCTCTCTTTTATCATTAGTTACATTGCTGTTTTTATATTTTCATATTACAAAAACCTATATCTACCATCCATATTGCACTTGTATCACCATCTCTTCGCCGAACTAGTGCACCTATACAATTTACCATTGTATTGGGTGTGTTGGGGACACAAGAGACTCTTTGTTATTTGGTTGCAGGGTTGTTTATGAGAGACCATCTTCATCCTACGCCTCCACGGATTGATAAACCTTAGGTCATCCACTTGAGGGAAATTTGCTACTGTCCTACAAACCTCTGCACTTGGAGGCCCAACAACGTCTACAAGAAGAAGGTTGTGTAGTAGACATCAAGCTCTTTTCTGGCGTCGTTGCCGGGGAGGTTAGCGCTTGAATGTATATATTTAGATCTTGCAATCAAATCTTTTTGTTTCTTGTTTTATCACTAGTTTAGTCTATAAAACAAAACTAAAAATAGAATTAAGGTTGCCTCATATGCTTCATCTTTTTAATGTCTTTTGTGAAAATAAGGATTCCGATAATTGTGCCAAAGTGTTAGAAGAAGAATGCATTAGAATGTTTGGCACTAAATATTTGAATGATGAGCTTGATTGCACTAAATATTTGGTACTAATGATGAAAATATCTCATATAAGCATGTTAATTTTTGTGGAGTGCATAGAGTTTGCAAGTACACACCAAATTGGGAAGATAGATTTTGCAAGAGGCATAAGTATTTAGAAACTAAATGGTTGCAAGAAAGGCTAGATGCTTGTGCTGAAGGTTTAAAATTTCTTTACCATCCTTGTGAACTTTGGAATGAACATGATCATTTAAATATCCAATGCAAATTGTTTCATGATCGAATTGTGTCCAAAAATTGTGATGACTTGATTTCCCTTGCATATCATAATGAACTTAGTTTGCTTCTCGGTCATGAAGAAGTGAAACGTATAACTAAGGATATTCCAGAATTTGCCCTTGATAAAGTTCTTGATTTTGATCTAGAGGAAATTTATATGTATTGTGTGGTGAATTGTATTGAAAATCCTTATATTGCCAATTACATAAAGACAAGAAAACAAATAGAGGATGAAGAGAATACTAATGAAAGGGAAGAGACTTCCCAATATCCTCCTATTATTTCTTGTGATGAATCAGGTAACGAGGAAGAGCTTTCTATCCAACGAATCTCATTAATAAGGAGCTCCAAAAAGAGGGTTAAACCCACACATGATGCGAAGAAGCAAGAGAAAAGACATAGAAGCAAAGGTAAAAAGGTATCCCCCCAAATGATGTTGCTCCTATTACTCATTGTGATGATGATAATTGTTATACTATTGGTGCTATCCGTGCTATTAATGATGAGAGTGATTATGCTTATGATATGAAAAGGCCCAAGCTTGGGGATGCCATGCTTGATGAGAATGACATGTTAGAGAATTTATTTCCTGCAATTAATGTTTGTCCCAAGCTTGGAGATACTATGTTTCATGAATATGATATATTTAACCTCCCAAGTTTTGATATGCAAATTTATTATGATGATAGCATGCCTCCTAATTATGATGGTTATATTGATGAAAGTTGATTTGGAAGAGTGTCAACTTTAGGAAGTAATGATCCCACTATTTTGGAGGATGTTGAATCTTATAGTGACAATTATGAAAGTGGATTTGGAGAGGTCATGACTTTATTTAGTAATGATTCCACTATCTTGTAAGAGGTTTCAATTGATTATGATGAGAACAAAATTGCTACTTATGATGATTATTGTGATGATACTTATGCTATAAAAAGTAGAGATGATTATATTTATAAAAATTTTCATGATTGTGATTACCCTTTTTCTGAACATCATTCCTTTAATGTGGAAACAATTTATAGTATTCGAGTTTCTTATGATGCTCCTACTATTCCGAATGAGAAGAATTTTGCTTATGTGGAGAGTAAAAAAAATTCTATACTTGTAGATCATGAAAAGAATGCTTTATGTGAAGGTTATATTGTTGAATTAATTCATGATGCTACTGAAAATTATTATTAGGGAGGAATATAGGCTTGTAGGAATTGCAATAATATCAAGTTTCCTCTCTATGTGTTGAAAATCTTGAAGATTTGCTTGTTTTACCTTCCTATGCAAGTTGATTCTTGTTCCCACAAGTTGTTTGCTCACAAAATCCCCATGCATAGGAATTGGGTTAGGCTTAAATGTGTTAGTCATATTCTTCATGATGCTCTCTTTATGTTTCGATTCTTATCTTTTATGTGAGCATCATTGAAATCATCATGCCTAGCTAGGGGCGTTAAACGATAGCGCTTGTTGGGAGGCAATCCAATTTTTATTTTTGTTCCTTGCTTTTTGTTCCTGTTTAGTAATAAATAATTCATGTAGCCTCTGTTTATATGTAGTTTTATGTTTTAATTAGTGTTTGTGCCAAGTAGAACCTTTGGGAAGACTTGGGTGAAGTCTTTGTGATCTTGCTGTAAAAAACAGAAACTTTAGCGCTCACGAGTTTTGCTGCCATTTTTGACTGGAGAGTGCGATTAGGTTGATTATTTTTTAATATGATTAATAGACAAATTACTCAGGTCCAAAAATTTATTTCAGAATTTTTGGGGTTACAGAAGTATACGTTTGATACAGATTACTACAGACGGTTCTGTTTTTGACAGATTCTGTTTTCATTGTGTTGTTTGCTTATTTTGATGAATCTATGAGTAGTATCGGAGGGTATGAACCATAGAGAAGTTGGAATACAGTATATATTACACCAATATGAATTTATAATGAGTTCACAACATTACCAAAAGTGGTGATTTATTTTCTTATACTAACGGAGCTTACGAGTTTTCTGTTATGTTTTGTGTTGTGAAGTTTTCAAGTTTTGGGTAAAGATTCGATGGACTATGGGATAAGGAGTGGCAAGAGCCTAAGATCGGGGATGCCCAAGGCACCCCAAGGTAATATTAAAGGACAACCAAGAGCCTAAGCTTGGGGATGCCCCGGATGGCATCCCCTCTTTCGTCTTCGTTCATCGGTAACTTTACTTGAAGCTATATTTTTATTCACCACATGATATGTGTTTTGCTTAAAGCGTCTTGTATGATTTGAGTCTTTTCTTTTTTGTTTACGAAAATAATCCTTGCTGTACACACCTTTTGGGAGACACACACATGAATTGAAATTTATTAGAATACTCTATGTGCTTCACATATATCTTTTGAGCTAGATAATTTTGCTCTAGTGCTTCACTTATATATTTTAGAGCACGGTGGTGATTTTATTTTATAAAAATTATTGATCTCTCATGCTTCACTTATATCATTTTGAGAGTCCCTTAGAACAGCATGGTAATTTGCTTTGGTTATTAAACTAGTCCTAATATGATAGGCATCCAAGATGGGTATAATAAAAACTATCATAGAAAGTGCATTGAATACTATGAGAAGTTTGATACTTGATAATTAGTTTTGAGATATAAAGGTGGTGATATTAGAGTATGCTAGTTGAGTAATTGTGAATTTGAGAAATACTTGTGTGAATATTGCAAGTCCCGTAGCATGCATGTCTGGTAGCCGTACCAAATTTGAAACATGAGGTGTTTTTTGATTGTCTTCCTTATGAGTGGCGGTCGGGGACGAGCGATGGTCTTTTCCTACCAATCTATCCCCCTAAGAGCATGCGCGTAGTGCTTGGTTTTTGATGACTTGTAGATTTCGGTAATAAGTATGTGAGTTCTTTATGACTAATGTTGAGTCCATGGATTATACGCACTCTCGACCTTCCATCATTGCTAGCCTCTTCGGTACCGTGCATTGCCTTTCTCACCTTGAGAGTTTGTGCAAACTTCACCGACGCATCCAAACCCTGTGATATGATACGGTCTATCACACATAAACCTCCTTATATCTTCCTCAAAACAGCCACCATACCTACCTATTATGGCATTTCCATAGCCATTCCGAGATATATTTCCATGCAACTTTCCACCGTTTCATTTATGACACACTTCATCATTGTCATATTGCTTTGCACGATCATGTAGTTGACATCATATTTGTGGCAAAGCCACCATGCATAATTTATCATACATGTAACTCTTGATTCATTTCCCATCCCGGTACACCGCCGGAAGCATTCATATAGAGTCATACTTTGTTCTAGTAACGAGTTGTAATCATTGAGTTTTAAATAAATAGAAGTGTGATGATCATCATTAATAGAGCATTGTCCCGGAAAAAAAGAAAGGCCAAATAAAAAAGGAAAGGTCAAATAAAAAAAGAAAAAAAGAAAGGCCAAATAAAAAAAGAAAAAAATATAAAATAAGAAGGGACAATGCTACTATCCTTTTTCCACACTTGTGCTTCAAAGTAGCACCATGATCTTCATGATAGAGAGTCTCTTGTTTTGTCACTTTCATATACTAGTGGGAATTTTTCATTATAGAACTTGGCTTGTATATTCCAACAATGGGCTTCCTCAAATTCCCTAGGTCTTCGTGAGCAAGCAAGTTGGATACACACCCACTTAGTTTCTTTTTGTTGAGCTTTCATACATTTATAGCTCTAGTGCATCCGTTGCATGGCAATCCCTACTCCTCGCATTGACATTAATTGATGGGCATCTCCATTGCCCGTTGATTAGCCGCGTCAATGTGAGACTTTCTCCTTTTTTATCTTCTCCACACAACCCCCATCAATATATTCTATTCCACCCATAGTGCTATTTCCATTGCTCATGCTCATGTATTGCGTGAAAGTTGAAAAACGTTCGAGATTACTAAAGTATGAAACAATTGCTTGGCCTGTCATCGGGGTTGTGCATGATGAGAGCATTTTTGTGTGATGAAAATGGAGCATGACCAAACTATATGATTTTGTAGGGATGAACTTTCTTTTGCCATGTTATTTTGGGAAAACATAATTGCTTAGTTAGTATGCTTGAAGTATTATTATTTTTATGTAAATATTAAACTTTTGTCTTGAATCTTATGGATCTGAATATTCTTGCTACAATAAATAGGATTACATGGATAAATATGTTAGGTAGCATTCCACTTCAAAAATTCTGTTTTTAGCATTTACCTACTCGAGGACGAGCATGAATTAAGCTTGGGGATGCTTGATACGTCTCCAATGTATATATAATTTTTTATTGTTCCATGCTATTATATTATCAACCTTGGATGTTTTATATGCATTTATATGCTATTTTATATGATTTTTGGGACTAACCTATTAGCCTAGAGCCCACTGCTAGTTTTTGTTTTTTCCTTGTTTTTGAGTTTTACAGAAAAGGAAAATCAAATGGAGTCCAATTGACCTAAAACTTCACGGAACTTATTTTTGGACCAGAAGAAGGCCATGGAGTAAAAGAGTTGGGCCAGAAGAATCCCAGGCTGCCCACAAGGATGGGGGACGCACCCACCCCCCTGGGCGCGCCTCCCTACCTCATGGACAGCCCGGAGACCCCCCTGACTTGTTCTCGACGCCAAAACCACTTATATATACTGAAACTTCCAGAAAGAAACCTAGATCGGGAGTTCCGCTGCCGCAAGCCTCTGTAGCCACCGAAAACCAATCTAGACCCGTTCTGGCACCCTGCCAGAGGGGGGAATCCCTCTCCGGTGGCCATCCTCTTCATCTCGATGCTCTCCATGACGAGGAGGGAGTATTCACCCTCGGGTCTGAGGGTATGTACTAGTAGCTATGTGTTTGATCTCTCTCTCTCTCATGTTCTTGATTTGGCACGATCTTGATATATCGTGAGCTTTGCTATTATAGTTGGATCTTATGATGTTTCTCCCCCTCTACTCTCTTGTGATGAATTGAGTTTTTCCCTTGAAGTTATATTATCGGATTGAGTCTTTAAGGATTTGAGAACACTTGATATATGTCTTGCATGTGCTTATCTGTGGTGACAATGGGATATCACGTGATCCACTTGATGTATGTTTTGGTGACCAACTTGCATGTTCCGTGACCTCATGAACTTATGCATAGGGGTTGGCACACGTTTTCGTCTTGACTCTCCGTTAGAAACTTTGGGGCACTCTTTGAAGTTCTTTGTGTTGGTTAAATAGATGAATCTGAGATTGTGTGATGCATATCGTATAATCATACCCACAGATACTTGAGGTGACATTGGAGTATCTAGGTGACATTAGGGTTTTGGTTGATTTGTGTCTTATGGTGTTATTCTACTACGACCTCTAGGATAGATTGAACGGCAAGAATAGCTTCGTGTTATTTTACTACAGACTCTTGAATATATCGATCAGAAAGAATAACTTTGAGGTGGTTTCATACCCTACAATAATCTTTTCGTTTGTTCTCTGCTATTAGTGACTTTGGAGTGACTCTTTGTTGCATGTTGAGGGATAGTTATATGATCCAATTATGTTATTATTGTTGACAAAACTTGCACTAGTGAAATTATAAACCCTAGGCCTTGTTTCAATGCATTGCAATACCGTTTTCGCTCTTTTTTATCATTACTAACATTGCTGTTTTATATTTTCAGATTACGAAAACCTATATTTACCATCCATATTGCACTTGAATCACCATCTCTTCGCCGAACTAGTGCACCTATACAATTTACCATTGTATTGGGTGTATCGGGGACACAAGAGACTCTTTGTTATTTGGTTGCAGGGTTGTTTGAGAAACACCATCTTCATCCTACGCCTCCCACGGATTGATAAACCTTAGGTCATCCACTTGAGGGAAATTTGCTACTGTCCTACAAACCTCTGCACTTGGAGGCCCAACAACGTCTACAAGAAGAAGGTTGTGTAGTAGACATCAGGGCACAAGCCAAGAAAGAAGCCCACACACATTACATTTCACATGTACTAAAACACACTGGCTTACCATATGTTGCTGTGAAGCCTTGCTGTTGTTGTAGTTTATTTTGCACCTTCTATTTAGGTAAAATTAATTTTAATCGCATGCACTGGTTCGAATTGATCATCAATGGTTCATCTAAACTAATCATAGAAGGGTGTGTGCTTACACAACAATATATCTGCTTCACTCTATTTTTATGCTTGTTTGAGGTGCCAGCCCCAAAAGAACAAATATTTTGCTTGATGGGGTTGGCAACTCCATAATTAATAGAAGCATCAAATTAGTCATGCAACTTGGGAAGATCAAGAACACACAAAAAAGTACTGAACAGAGGCTCGGAGCAGTGATGTAATAGCCAACATCAGAAAATGTAGGGTAAAACGAATGAAAAGCAACGGAACCACATTCTAGTTTGCTGATGTGTAATTAAGCATAGAGAACATGAAGCAGTCTAATGGAACCAACAGGTGGCATCAGAACAACACAATTATCATAAATATAGCATGCAAGAAGTAAAATATTAGGCAGTGATATCTAGGAAGTACAGTAATACTTAGGACAAAACTAAAGCATATTAACTAGATGTGCACTGGTATGTAATTTAGCACATGTAACATGTTCACTGCCAGGAGTATGGCCCTACAGGTGCAAGAAGAATAACTCGTCTCATGAAAAATTGAATGATGCCCTGAAGAAATTCAAAGGTGCAGTGCTTATGCTAAGAAAGTGAACATAGGCGCCGGCCGTCGGATAATAGTACCTGATTCTCGGCGGCGTATGGGTATTGTTGTCATACTTGATAGCTAAGGATCGTCGATGGTGCTCGTGTTGCGGTTGAGGTTGGGCTGGCTGTCGCTGTCGCTGAAGGGGCTCCGATGCTTCAGTTGCGGCGCCTGTCGACATACAAGAAAGCTCATCCATGGTAAGTGAACAGTTGCACGATAAAGAAGAGAAACCCCGAAGGAGTACAATCAAAATAACCTGATGAGGCTGCGGCGTCAGTAAAGCATGGCCAGTGGAGTTGAATATGGCGTCTGTGGAGTGGTTCGGTGTAGTGGACGAAGGCTTCGGCGGGCGCGGTGTACAGTGCGTTCGGTGAGGCGGATCTGTTGCAGTGGACGAGGGCTTGTATGAAGGGCCAGCGATGGGGTGGATGAGGGAGTCAGTGAATGGCCTACACTGTGGTGGTCGAGGGCACCGGTTAAGCAGATCTGGTGCAGTGGACCATGATGGCGGTCAAGGAGATCTGGAGCAGTGGACAAGCCAGTCGCTGAAGCGGCTCTGGTGATGTGGTGAATTGGCAGTTGGGGGTTCCAAGGTGCGGAAGGTAGATTCGGCAGGGGTGAGGTCCACCGCTGCGGCGGAGGATTAGATTCGGCGGCTTGCCGTGGTTGGGGGGTCGGGGAGGGCAAGGGGAGAGGCTTTGGGGAAGAATGTTAGGGGCAAAGAGGGGAAAACAATGGAGTTACCAAAGCAGCCCTTTTCCCTTCATGTGCCAGGGGTAAAACAGGAATATCGCACGGCTAAACTTCCAGGCGCGAGATATTTCGATGTGATCGGGAAGTTTGAATGCTTTTGGCGCCTGAAAATATAAGTATTCTGCTCTTGTACGACTGACTATGATATCATGGCCAAGAATTTATTTGTTTTGCACGCAAGAAAAGCTACAAGTTTTGAAAATCAATGTCTCCAACTCGAAACTTAGATTGCCCATTCAATTCAAATATGGATCATTGAGCTAGTACAAGCAAATGTGTTTATCCTAAATCTAATGAAAAAAGCCAAAATGTGTATGTGTATGAATAAAGTGGATGATTATAATGTTTGAACATGCCCGTATGTGTATATCTCTAGGTTTGATATATGAATTTGAAATCACGAAATTCCGGCTTAAAAATGTACATCCGTTTAAATGAATTACAAAAGCTAATGATGGAGTCGAATTCCAAAATTCCAATTTTAGGTTCGTAATTCTGGCACATCAAGGTATATCACACATGTTCAAAAGTATCATTATCTCATAGTCCTAACTGTGAAACAAATTGATCAACCATGAGTGGACACACTATTGACCATATATATCTCAATTACGCTAAAGTCCCTCAAATATAGACACCTCACTCTTTATCTGAAGCCAACTTCCCCCCTCGTTCTCTCCCCTAGACACGAACACACGAGCACATTAACACCCCCTCTCTTCTAAAGTCTGCACCCCAATATATGTCTCTATCACTTTGTCTCTCGGGCATGCACACATCTCTTCCCCCACTCTCTAGGTCTCCCGACATCTCTCTTTCCCAAGCACACGCACTATGTAGAGTGTATCTTTCCCATACAGACAAAATGTTGCCCCCAAACGTCTATCTCCCTAGTTATGTGGTTCTCGCACACTCACCTCATACACTACACCATTGCAAACAAGATACTTTGTCTCCTTGTGCACCACTCTCCTCTTTCTATCTCTCTCACAGGCGGACCCGCCCCAGCTCCTTCCCTGTATACATATATGTCGTGACTCTTTCCATAGCTCCCTAATGTATCATCGTTCTCAATCTCGCACGTTGTTCTCTACACCGTCTATTCTAGATCTCTCATGAAGTCCCTATCACACACATGATGACTCGCTTCCCTTGTGTCTCCGTACATAGGCCAATTTCGAACAACGTCAACATCATCCCCCTATCTATACGCCACCTATGGACACAAATGACCCCTATCTCCCCATCTCTTCCTCTCTCTCTCTCTCTCTCTCCGTCACTAGCTCTCTCTCGCTCTCACACCCTCTCCCACACACACTAGATTTCTCTTCCAAATAGTTTGCTCCCCGCCCGCACCCATGCTATCCCGCTACTACACATGCCTATGTCTATCTTTGACACACATGTCACACCATTCCCCCTTCCCTTATACTAGGTTTACATCATTAGTGGTCTCTCTACTCCACATACACACACTCCCTCTCGCACACAAACACGCGCACAAACACACACAGACACGCACAAACACCCATCTATCCGGAACCTTCTTTTAAGACACACACCCTTGC